>NC_052054.1:27752443-27960601 GCF_903992535.2 Arvicola amphibius
ATCACGGGGCAGCTCCAGGTGATCTAGCACTGAGAGCTCTGGACGCTCTCAGCATTTGCCTTGCAACCAAAGACCCCCTCATCCCACCCCAACACACACACAGTGGCATTTGAGGCAAAGACTGCCGGCTGCCACAATTGTATCTGTGCAAGCCGCAGGATCCAGGAGGAATCTTGACCCTTAAGGTCTGTATTGAGATTTTGAGAAGTGTTCCAATACCTAACTCTCTCTCAGTTTTCTTCACTCCCTTTCCTTCCTAGGTTTTCTTCCTTGAATGATTTTCACGCAGCTGTTCCTCTTCCCTTCGTTCTATAGCTAAGAAGTTAAAGAAATGTACAAAGCATAACTTATTCCAATTATTTTCTTTTTAAAGTAAAAAAAAAAATAGAAAGTGAGAGATTTCTTCCTCCCAGTAGTATCAAAGGCAAAACCCGTTGTCAAATAGGCACCTGTCTTTGAAATCACACCAGAAAGGTCAAATAAACAAACATAACTGACTGTTGGTGTTTAGGGGGAACAAACAAACAAAAACAAACAGTTTGAAACCTCCACCTCTTGGTCCTCCTGGTTGAACCCGCGCTGTTTTGGCTTCGCTGTCCCTTGCAGTTTTTATTGAGACCTGATTTTGTTCTTATTTCCCTAAATTAGGGAACAACTCAAATCCTCTCTTCAAATTAAAAGCAAAACAAAACCAACCTGGGCCAATCATCCGGCCAACTTCTATTCCTGTCCTTCATTTTAAATGTAAAATTTGGTTAGAAAAAAAATAGAGCAAAGAGAGTGGGATGTTAGAAAGTTACAAAAACAAAAACAAGAAGTCCTTAGTGGCAGCGGTGAGTGTGTCACTCAAAGGGTTTTGTGCCTGGGGGCTCCTTGCGGTTCCAAGCAGAGGTGTCCCAGGGCGGCCCCACAATGAATATGAATAGGAATCCTTGCTAAATGGGACAGCAAAGCGCACCGCCCTGAATGATGGCACGTCATCTTAACCAGCCCAGGATAGATAGGAGGGCTCCTTTCGTCTCTTTTCTCCGCTGCAGCTCTATAAAAGCCACTCTTCTACTGCAAGAGGTTACTTCAGGCACACACCGACGAGCTGTGCAGGAAACAGCTAAACCGGAGAGGGAGATAGCGAGGGGAGCAGGGAGGGGGAGAGGCGGAGCAAGGCAGTGCCCCGACTGTTCTTTTCTCATCTTATAACTGAGAAGTGGGTTGCTGGACCTTCCAATTTTTTTGAAATTCAAGGTTCCCTTTAATTTCCCGCCTAAAGCTTCCTCAACCATAAGGCTGCATCTCCTGTAATAAAATGAATTCTGATTCGAGCTCTGTCTCCAGCAGAGCGTCATCTCCAGACATGGATGAGATGTACCTAAGAGACCATCACCACCGCCACCATCACCACCACCAGGAGAGCCGTCTCAACTCGGTCTCATCCACCCAGGGCGATATGGTGCAGAAGATGCCTGGGGAAAGCCTCTCGCGAGCGGGAGCCAAGGCCGCAGGAGAAAGCAGCAAGTACAAAATCAAGAAGCAGCTGTCAGAGCAGGATCTTCAGCAGTTGCGGCTGAAGATCAACGGCCGCGAGCGCAAGAGGATGCACGACCTGAACCTCGCCATGGACGGTCTGCGCGAGGTCATGCCCTATGCGCACGGGCCCTCCGTGCGCAAGCTCTCCAAGATCGCCACTCTGCTACTAGCCAGAAACTACATCCTCATGCTCACCAGCTCCCTGGAGGAGATGAAGAGGTTGGTTGGCGAGATCTACGGGGGTCATCACTCGGCCTTTCACTGCGGGACTGTGGGGCACTCGGCCGGCCACCCGGCGCACGCAGCGAACGCCGTGCACCCGGTGCACCCCATCCTGGGCGGCGCGCTCTCGTCCAGCAACGCCACTTCCCCGCTGTCCGCCGCCTCCCTGCCGGCCATTGGCACCATCCGACCTCCCCACTCGCTGCTCAAGGCGCCCTCCACACCGCCAGCGTTGCAGCTGGGCAGTGGCTTCCAGCATTGGGCGGGGCTGCCTTGCCCCTGTACCATCTGCCAGATGCCGCCGCCACCGCACCTGTCCGCTCTCTCCACCGCCAACATGGCCCGGCTGTCCGCCGAGTCCAAGGACTTACTCAAGTGAGCTGCGGGCCCGTCCGGCCTGAAGGAGAAAGGGAGAGCTGAGGCAGGGGTCGCGGTGCAGGACCAGGAGGGAAGGGGGAGACTGCTCGGCCTGCGGGAGGGTGGGCGCCGCCGGGGTCTGGGGCCTCGCCAGGGGCCCCGGAGATCCAGATCCTACTTGACCCACCAAAACCAAACTGGGATATCTAGGTGTTAGCGAATGGGGCCTGGAACCCGACGTCTTGTTTTGCATGCATGCTTCTTTTCCTCATGCAGCCCAGTATTTCTCACTGCCATATGCTCTTGTCAAACTACATTTGTTGTTTAAAAACGGGATCGGTGGAGTTAAAACCTTGGGAAGGAACTTGGAGTTGGCTTTCTTCATCCCTTTTGGGCAAAGAAAATGTAAATATTTCATCGAGATAGATGCAGATACGATTGTCTCTGTCCTTAAAGATTTTTTCTAGAGGAGCAGGAGAGAGAGAGAGAGAGAGAGAGAGAGAGAGAGAGAGAGAGAGAGAGAGAGAGAGAGAGAGAGAGAGAGAGAGAGAGACTCAGAATTCCAGTTTTGAAACTCAGCTTCTGTTCAGGGCATGAACCTCCTATGTGGGCTTTCTTTTCCATGCAGTATAGGTCAAGACAAAAAATGCATGCACGCTTCTAAATGATTCTTGTCTAAACTTGTTGTGCAGGCCATAGTGCCATTTTCCTTGTAACAAGGATTTATTAGTGGATGCTCCAAAGTACTCCATATATCTGTCTGTGGTTGTACGAAATGAAAAGGGGGCCAGAGTGCATATGAGCTTCTTTCCCCAAGCCCAACTCTGTCCCTGATCCACAAATCTCATTACAACCTTAGGGCTGTTCCAAGGGACCAGAGGCTAGAAAACTGCCCCCCCCCAGTAGCTCACCCCACCCCCTTGCCAAATTATTCTGCATGCGGGGTTGGCTCAGTCTGTTATCTTTCAGCTTTGAAAACTTTCTGTGTTTGGGGAAGGGCTGCCATTTTTATTTTCCTGAACATCTGCTTGAAATATTTTGTTAGGGCTTCAAAGACAATACCTGTCTTTATTTTTTATATATTCTTGATAACTATGATATATTTATTAATAACCAGTGTTTCTGGATGAGATTTCAAATAAAAAAGAACCTCTAAACCCAGGTTTTGCCTTTGTCTAAATTTTAATCAATAGCAGTGGCGGGATAAGAAGCCTGCGGATCCAGTAAACTGTGTCTGGGTGTGGGCGAGGGATTTGAATAGCAGGTTTTTCTGTGGTCTTTTACAAGTAAAGAGGTTGGATACATTTGGTGCTAATTATTGGAACTAAATGTCCTTCAAGTGGAGCATTGTATAGGTTAGTACTTCTTCCCTATTTGAGCTCCTATTCGGGTTTCTCTGCAGCAATTAGATCCTCATAGACTCAAGAATTAAGATCAAAAATAGAATCTGGAAGCTCAAGGTGGCAGGGCTTGAGATGTAGCACGATGCCTGCAGAGACTGTTGTTGCTAACAGACAAGCACAAACCAGTACGTTAAGTTCTTCGTGCTTCAAAATGACCTTGGTGGTCTTTTTGTGCTCCGGTGTGACAATCCAGTTTGTTTTAAAAGTTAACAAATAAGTCACCCAGCCTGCCTGCCAGGAAAAGAATGGAAAGAACTCCCCCTGGTTTGTCAGAGAACTCGGGATGGAGGCAAATGAATGCCCAGGCCTTGCATCCCAGTGATCCTTAGTAAGAATTCTTCCTTATTTTCTCCTTCTTAGAAGATGGCTGTCAGGGATTAGCCAAGTGCACAGGGCACCTTCAGTTTAAACATGGACTAACAAGGGTCGTTTTTATCTATTCCATTTTGCTTTTGAGATACACTCAAAATTTGTTGTGAATAAGCGAGACCCACGGTTCTGTTGTTTTGTTGGAGGAAGACAAGAAACTGAGCTCCGGTGACCACGACTGCAGTGTGGGGTCCGGGGCCTCTGCTTCTGCCAGCCAAGCAAACCCAGAACTCCACTTTGTATTAGATGTGATACCACCTCCCAGTCAGCAAGGCCCTGGGTTTCTTTCCAGCATCCAGGCAGCAGAGTGAATTTAGAAAGCCCTTTCCCTGCCCAGGCTAGATCTGCAACGCCTGCCTAAAACCCTGAATCTCGGTGAGTTGGTGAGTCACCCCTAGCCTCTACCATCCTCCTGCTCTCCTCTGTGGCTGCCTCCACCTTCCACACAGGCCTTAGTTAGAGGGGAGTATCAGAGTAGAGTCCACCAGGGAGGGAGCTTTCTCCTTTGCTTATAGTCAGACAAATGGCAGAATAATCGTCTGTTTCCCAAGTGTGATTCATTCTCTGGGTGAGGAAAGAGCCTGTTGAGGATTTATTTGAAACCAACACAAGGCAGCCCTCTAGTCTTTCCAGGAGCTTATTATTCAGAAAGGGGAGGGGAGGGACGGTTTCATCAATCAGGACAGTGACTTACTACTGCGCCTCTAGCCTTTGTAGAGTCCTGTTTCCACAAGTTGGGTCCTGGGGAAGCCGCACTGGCCTCCCATCTGGCTCTGGCTGGGCTTCTTCTCTAGCATTCACCCTTAAGCATGAAGTAGGGAGAATAAAGTATGCACACACACACACACACACACACACACACGTCTGTGTATCTGTGTCTGTGTGTGCTGGCTTTTGCTCTGAGCTTCCCTAGTTGCCTTCAGTGATCCAGTTAATGGACTGTAAGGTCCCCTGGGAGACCTGAGGCAAAAGGAATCTGAACTGCAGAAATCTCTACCTACCTCCAGATGCTCACTGAAATAGAAACTAGATAACCCTCCCGACTATCATAGAGGAGATCTTTCAAACTTTCCAAGCGTTTTTTTTTTTCCTGGTCCTAAAAGCTCTCTTCGGCAGTCCAGGGGACAGGGCTTTTTAAAACAGGGCAGGGATAGAGAGAAAGGCCATTTGTGAGTCAGGTTTCTGCATTTATTGAAAAGGGAGAAGCCAAGGAACCGACTGGGTAGTTAGGGGTGTGTGGTGTCTGGCTCATTCCCTGGGTATGAGTGTCCATCCAGTCTGACCTTTGTTTGCAATTGTTTCCTGTTAAATTCTGAAGTGACTCCTGCCACTACAATGAGGTGCTGGTGAAGGGCTCCTGCTCCTTCTTGCCCGGAGGGCTCTTTCAGTCAGGAATTCACAACTTCTTCATAAGTCCACAAGTTGAAAGCACTTTAAAAAAAATTCAGCCTAGAAACACAACTAAGATACTCCAACTCCTGATTCAAAGTTGCTTTGCAAAAAACAAAACAAAACAAAAACAAAAACAAAAAAACAAATAAAAAACCGGAATAAAATCCACCTTAGCAACTCTTAGAGCCTCCGGCAAACTGTGAACTTCTGGAGAAAGCATCGTTGCTCCCCCTACCATCAGGAAAGAGAAAGTGAGGCTGACTTTAGGCACGGGTCCTTCGCCAGCTGTTTGTTCTCAAAGAGACGACCTCTCCTTTCCACAGCAATTCACTGGCCTTGGACTCACTTCTGGCAAAAGGATAGCCTGTTTTGTGAAGGCCAAGGTTTCTCAGCTGAGCTCCAAGGAATGGAGTCTCTAGGTCTCCTCAAATTCCCCCTCCCCTGGGTCCAGCTGAGTGCTGCCGCCTCTCTGGTCCCCTCAGAACACAATGCCAAGTCTTCTCCACACGATTGTAAGAAGCGTTAACTCAGACCACAGGATCGTTCCTATGCGGGAGACTTGGAGTGAACTCCTCTTCCCACCTGCCTGCCCCTGAGACATGGCCTCAACTTCCCCGAAAGTCTGGCTTTCAGGCTGAGCTCGGAGCTCTGAGCTCTGAGGTCTTCCAGCTACTCTTGTCTTCTCTCTGTGTTGCTAGTAGGTACCCTGAACTGACCTGGGAAGTTGAACAGAAGTTTATCCTAGCCTCTGGGTGGTGGTGGGGGGTGGTCTCTCAGGGCACTAAGAGCCAGTCTCTTGCTTGGAACAGCCCTTGCCCTCTCGCGTCTCTCTTGTCCTGCCTGAGCTTCAGTCTTAAGTCCACTGGATGGCTACCTCTCCCAGGAAAGGAAAATGTGAAAAGAAAGCATTTGGTCCAGGCACCCCAGCGGTCATAGACTTGGGTTCGTGCTGGGCCTCCACTCAGGTTTAGAGGGAAGGAGAGCAGCAGGGAGATTCCCAGTTGGGGAGAGGGAAAGAGCAGAAGGAGAGAAGGAAGGAGAGGAGGAAAGGGGTAAAGACGGAGAGAGCAGCGCACCCACGGAAGACTCTTGGGAGTATCCTCTGGAAGACCTATGCTCAAGGAGGGCCGCTTGGTGGGGGCTTCACCTCTCCTCTGAGCCTCTAGGAGTGCGTGGGTCCTAAGGCGCATCTCTTGTCTCACCAAACCGAAGCCTTGGTGCTCAGCTCTGGCAAGCCCCTAGATGTTTTGTCTTTGAGGGGTGTGTGTTTTTGTTTTTTTTTTTTTTTTTTCAGTAGGACCTTCTCCAGGACACTGCGGCCTCGGGAGTGCACGGGATGCCTGAGAGGGTGGGTTCTGGTGGCGCAGGCAGAATCGTGCAGGTTGACTACCCACCCGCGGGTGCGTGGCCCTTGGCTCTGGGACTTCTTCTGTTACAGGAGCAGAGACTCGGATTCTAGCTCCTCATACACCCCCCGGGGAAGAGTCAGTCTGGATACCGCTAGTCTAGGCTCCCACACCCACGCCTGGCCCCACAAGCAGAGGTGCTCCAAAGCTAAGGTGCTCTGGAGAGGAGGGTACCTCCGGTGAGGACTACACCTCCCCTTCAGAGAACAACGCAACCCTTAAGCGTTTATGGAAACTGGGAGCAACACACCCACAGGGGGCAAATCTACACTCCACCGAAAGGAGTGCTCTTTTCTCTGACACCCAGGCCCCTGCTGACATTCAAAGGTTTGTAAATCTAGCCGAAGAGGTCCGGTTAGGACCTGCTCAGGTGATCCCAGGCCAGTGCGCTTTCTTTATTGGGGAATCTCACAGAGAACCAGTCCTCCACGTTAGTAGTGGATCCCGGCCACCGCTCCTGCTGTGGAGTCTCTTCATACAAATCAACTGCGTCCAACCTGGGACCTTGTTCTGGTCATCAGATTTTGGTTCAAGGTTTAATGCTCCCCGAAGGTGGACCGCTAGGGCACCTGGATCCGCTAGGGTCATGACCTTGGGGAGGGTGAGGAGATCTAAGCACGAAAACCAGAACTTTGCTTTTGCTGTGGTGTCCTCAGCGTGGAGATAGAGTGGTCAAGTTTCTCGCATCCCAGGGAGACAGGAGCTGAGGGTCGCCGTGGAGAAGGATCTGCGAGGCCGCTTTGGGGAGCTTCTCCCTAAACTTTTAGGCTTCTGTTCTGCCCTGACTTCAGTGAGAAGCAAGGTCTCCATGCTAGTCTGAGACCTCGTTCCATACAGCAACTAGAGCCTGAAAGCACCTGTCTTCCTGTCTTCTCCCTCGATCTGAAAAAAACTGTAAATCTGACCCTGCCTTTGTGGGCATAGGGCAGAGTGTTAAAACCGCACTTCTGCCAGATCCTTGATTCCAGAGAAATAGCGATCCGATCTCGCACATTTTGTAGCGACCTCCACCCCCACCCCCAAGTGTTCAACCCCTTGACATGTTTCTCCAGCAGTAAAGGAAAGGAAACACACGATTTTTTGAACCCGCAAAGGGAGTCCGCAAAATCTCGAGGCTCGTTTTTCTTTGTGGTTCCCCTTAATTTTCCTCTGCTTCCGTTTTTCAGGCACTGTGAGGAGTGGCAGAGGAAAAGACGAGAATAAGGCATCACTTGCATAAAAACAAGCCCGGTCCTCAGGACGTCGGAAGCCTTTGTAGGCGCTGGTCACTTAGGGCAGATGGATAAAACCCACCCCAGGCAGCACAAAACCAGCTGCTTTTTCAGATGCGAGAAACTGCCTATCCCCTACTAGGCGGAGAACACAGAAACCTTTGCCTCGATGAATATGGAAATAAACTGATTAATATGGAAATAAACAGAAGTGATGGTGGCAGAACTTAGTTTCCTCACAGTTGTTAAGGGATTTATTAACCCATAGATAAACCTCAGTTTGGATCATCTCTAATTCATGCCTCTGTTAGTTACAACCAAATGAGTAAACCCCCTTTCATTTAACTGATTTTTAAATAAACAAATAAATAAATAGAGGAGTAAGGAAATATTTTTAAAACAGAGTTGGAGGCTTTATTTATTCCTTGTCTCCTAAGCTCTGTGAGCTTCAGATTCCTGTCTCTGGACTGTAGGATTGGCCAGGCTGTGTTCTACACGGAAAACAATCCCGTAATTTCCCTTGCAGAACAAAAGTTTCAAAGCAATGACCTGTATGGCATCCCCTCTTCAATGAAGCTGAGACTTAATGGTCTGTTAATTACTCCATTCCTGCCGGGGGTGGGGTGAGAGGAGCCTCCAAAGGAGCGAAGCAAACCCTCCATCCATTGAAGCTTCGGTCTATCCCCAAATGTACAGCTGGGGCTGCCTCTTTGAAAACCCAGACAAAACAAAATCCCAGATAAATAATCCTACCCAGAACACAAATATTCTGCTCTTTCTCTCTCTCTCAATTGTTAGGTCCTGGCTGGATCCTCGGAGAAGATGGGAGGGGGCTTCTTTGGTGCTTCTGGCTATCTTTAAAAAGCTTGGAAGTTTGGCCTCAAGAGTTTTGAAACATCTTATTCGACTTTTCTGCGCTGATCTGTCTTCTCTTCCATCTGACACTTTCATTATAATACATGTATCCAATCTTTTTCCGTGTTAATTACCAGGTTGTTTCAACATTTAATACAAGTTTCAGTTTGGTGATTTTTTTTCCCCCGTGACTATTAAAGTTTTGAGTGGAGAGAGATTTCCAATGTGCTAGCAAACATAGAGAAAAGGAGAAGCGGGTTTGGGTTGTTAGTTTCCTTGTGTCTCCACATCTGTTAGAGAGCAGCAACATGGTGCAATTAAACCCACATCCAAAATAAAATTTTACAAAGCTTTATTTGAGCAGAAGTGAAAGTCAGCAGCAATACCATTAACTTGGCCTTACAAACAGTCGGAGAATTCAATTGTCAAAACAAACACCTCTTTGAGGAAAACACATGTTTTATACTAATGAAGAAAATAAGTGGTTTCAATTTGTTGTACATTTGGCCTTTGTGGCCCCATTTAAATAAAACACAGCAGAAACGTAAAATCTGGCATCTGTAGACTTAGATGTTAGGAAAGTTACAAATACACAGATATGAAATCAGTCCTTTGCTTGAACAAAATAATTGCAGGGGGCGTCTGCCAAGCCGCACAATTTTCAATCCACCACAGTTCCTGAATGAAGTGGCCTTTTGCTTTTCTTGCCACCTTAGGCGGGCCCAGCATATGCGCTAGGGACACAAGGGAAGGCACTCTTGCATGGACAGCAGGGTAATCGGCATGAAGTTGGGTCCATTGAGTGTTTTTTATGCAGAACGAAGGCAAGTACAGTCCTCTCTCGCTGGGGCTGTATAAAATCCTAGCAAGCGAAGAGGAAATTCATTATTTAAGCAGAACTTCCATTCCATTTCTCTGCCTTGCTAGCTTAAAACAGCCATGTGAGAACTGGGGCCTCAACAAAAGGGCAGACTTTGTGAACTGTGGCCCAGATACTGCTGCTCTTCAGTAGCCCGGGTCACTTTTGCAGGTCTACAAGGTGATAATGTTTTAGGGTCTCGGTTTCCAGGCCCTACAGTACAGAGCCAAACCTGAGAACTGAGAATCCATTCTCTCAGGCTGCATTTTTTTTTCCTTAAAAAAAAAAAAAAAGGAACAAAGGAGGGCATTTGCCTCTGATTTTTACTAAAATGTACTAGCTTATTGATAAAGTTGTAAGTTAGACTCTGAACCTAAATATAACACAGTTTTCAGGATTCTAGCACCTGGATAATAGAGAATTCTAACAGCTGAACATTTGCATCTCTGCTTGCTAAGAGTCTTTTCCCAAAAGGCATTGTGATTTTGATTCCCCCCCCCCCCAATTTTACCGTTAGGCACTGGGTTCCTGGCACTTCCTTTGATCTGTGAAATGTCCGTCAGGCTCTTGAGACATTTGTGTTCCTCTGGCCAATAAGTATGTGACACAGAGCAAGGATTTCTCTCACCGATAAGTTTGCAATATTTGAGATTTAAAAAGAAATAAAAAGGCTGTGTGGTTCACAGCAAATTCAAGGTCTCCCCGCCAGGCATTTACAACAGACTTTCAACTTATGAGGGTACTTTGGGAATATATCAAAATGGAGAGAAAAATTCTTAGGAATTATTTTACTCACAGGTCACCCGAATGCTAATTTGTCCTGAAGGAGGTTGGTGCATATAGTACCATGGATGCAGACAAGGAAGTAGGGAGGGAGGATGGAGGGATAAATGTACGGTGGTACCCTTCTAAAAGGTTGCTCCCAGGAATTCGCATTGTGAGTGCAAGATATGCTCATCACCTTATCATACTCTCGTATGCATTCCCTGTCTGTGTATATCTTCTGTATACATTCGGGGGGGGGGCAGTGAGAAGTGAGGGGATTTTCATGACTCTTTGCATAGACATCATAGATGGGTTTTCTATAATTACTTCCCTCTCAACTTCCACATGATTGCTGCTCATCCAAATAGACCGTACATCATTGTGATGTAAATTTTTGCTCAGAGTTTGGTGAAACGATAGTTAAGTTCAGTAAAATATTCCATAGTTCCTTCCTCTATAGACTTGAAAAAGAAATAACAGCCAGCCATGGAGTCACAAAGCTGTAATCCTAACACTCAGAAAAAAGCAAGAAAGTGAAAAAAAAAAACAAAGCTGACAGAAAGTGAGAGAGCTCTGGAGAGAAGTGGGGAGAGAGAAAGAAAGAGGCGAAGTGTGTGTGTGTGTGTGTGTGTGTGTATGTGTGTGTGTATATGTGTGTGTATGTGTGTGTGTATATGTGTGTGTATGTGTGTATGTGTGTGTGTATATGTGTGTATATGTGTGTGTATGTGTGTGTATATGTGTGTATGTGTGTGTATATGTGTGTATATGTGTTTATGTGTTTGTGTATATGTGTGTATGTGTTTGTGTATATGTGTGTGTGTATATGTGTGTATGTGTGTGTGTGTATATGTGTGTGTGTGTGTATGTGTGTGTGTGTATGTGTGTGGGGGGGGTATAATCAGAAATGAATGTGATGAGGAGGCAGAATTTTCAAAACAGGCATGAGATGAATTTATCAAATGGTGCAGATCAAGCAAGAGACACGGTGACTTCATAAACATAAGCCAGGGCCAGTGGGTAAATGTACTTGTCACCAAGACTGACAGCCTAAGCTTCATCCCAGCGTCCACACTGTGGAAGGAGAGAACATCGTTGTACCCTGGCTGCTACACAGTGCAGGCCTGCTGCCGCACACACAAACACGTGCTAAGTAAGTAAACAAATGAAAAATGGGAACTGTAGAACAGCCCAGCTGCTCTTACTAAATTTCCCCCACCTGTAGAGGGTTTTTGATCATTAAGATAGTACTCAGAGAAAGGGTCAATTTGTCCTTTCTCTGTCTGTGACTATGGATCTATAGTCCTGGTGTTTGGGAGAATAAGGCAGGAGGACTTCAAGTTTGAGGCCAGGCTGGTCTACATGTAAGGTCTCTCTAAGAGTCACTCCACACACATACCAAAGAGAAAAACAGAAAGAAAGAAAATGTCCCTACTTGTGCCCATTTCTAGGAGGTAGAAGATTCTAGGTAATTTCTCTTCCTCCCTGTTCTTCCTTCTGCTTTCCTGTCTCTACTGCTCCAGCTGGCAGCATAGGGTTCCCGTTCTTCTGTTTTCTATCTTTTTGATTTTGTCATGAGCACTATGGCCTCGTACACTGATTAATCCTGTTAACGTGAAAGAGACTTAGTTATTATGGGGGTGGATTTATGATAAAGGGTGGATTCATCTCCCTTCCCTATGACCCTCTAACATGAATGTTCTGATACCTTTTCTGATGCCTTCCAACATTTTATGAGACAGTAAAAAGGCACCCATCAGACGAAGTTTCTTAATATTGGACCTCCTGTACCCCCAAAACCTTGATCCAAATAGACTCATTACATATTTCTTATTTTACACTGTTCTGATACATTCCTGCAAAATAGACCTATACAGGGCCTAGAAAGATGTATCAGCAGTTGAGAACACTGACTGTTCTTCGAGAGGACCCGGGTTCAATTCCAGTGCCCACATGGCAGCTCACAACTGTCTGTAACTCCAAGATCTGACACCCTCACACAGATGTGCATGCAGGCAAGAAGACATCAATGCACATAAAATAAAAAAACAGAACTAGATAGTTTAAATATGGAGATTTATGTAGCAACTATATTTCTCCAACCTATAATCTATTTGCTAATTTTTATTATAGGTAGTTTTCTCTACAGATACAATAGATGCAGTTTCTGAACACAGATCCTGTTGATTTATGGTGCCACATTATCATCTGTCAAACTGCAATATTCAAGGGTCTGTCACTCAACTCCCTGTTCTCCCTTTTGATAAATTATCCTGTTTCTGTTCTCGTACCAATATGTTGTTCTTGCCATGCCTTAATATTCTATCTATTTTCAATAAAGTAAACTGATGGAGAATAATGTGTGTGTGTCTGTGTGTCTGTGTGAGTCTGTGTGTCTGTGAGTTACTGTGTGTTGGGTAAGGAGACCCAAGGCTAGCCATATGTGTTGTTCCTCAGGTGTCATCTACATTGGTTTTGCATGCATATGAGTGTGCATTGTACACCTGCATGTAAAGGCCCCAGGTTGATCCTGGGTTATCTGCTTTGGTCTCTCTAAGTTGTATATTGAGACAGGGTCTACTTGTGAGTGCAGAGCTGACCAATTCTAGCTGGTCTGGCTAACCACCTTGTCCCAGGGATTATCCTGACTCTGCCTCTCTGATGCTCAGATTACATGCAGGCACCGTGACTGCGCAGCTTTTATGTGGGCTTTGGTCTCCATACTTACACAGCAAGTACTTCATTAGAAAGTACCTCACCACCCCTTCCTCCCATTTAAAAAAAATAATAAGGCATCTCATTGGCTCGAAGCTTGTGAATCAACCTCTATATGCCTGTCTTCACTTCCCTGGCGCTGGGATGTCAGCCACCATGTGGATTTTGGGGCTTGAACTCGGGACTCCCTGTTGGGGTGACCAGCACTCTACCAACTGAGCTATTGCCCTGTCCTACCTTTTGTTTCATGGTCCCGTTTGTTACCTATGTTAATTAGAATCATGAGCTCTAATTCTAATGCTGGGGGAAGGAGAAACAGACAGATGCCTGAGTTTGAGGCCAGCCTGGTCTACAGAGCAAGTTCCAGGACAGCCAGGGCTACGCAGAGAAACCCTACCTTGAAAAAATAAAGAAAAAACCACCAAAAAAACAAAATCCCCAAAACTTCAGAGCAAATGTTTTCATAGGATTTTCCTCGTCTGTCCCTCTCATGCATATTGGTGTGGTACACGGCCGCGAGAGTTGCTATAACCGTTTTTGCTCTTCATTAGTCCAAAGTTAATAACCACAGGTGGGAATTCTCCAGCTCTTGCCTTGTGACTTGAAACAGTTTAATGCCTCATTAGTCTGAGCTTAGAAGCAGGGTTTTGCCTAATCATATAACCCCAGAGATACGTTCATCACTGTATTCTATACAGCATATTCTACATTCTCGTGTGCTGCTCGTACAGGGTCTGATACAGTGGCTGGTAGGATAGTTCCCCTAGAGAGACCGACCTGATGGTCACAAGAGAATAAACATTTGAACCCAGATGGATTCAAATCTAAAGGGGGGCCTGATGGGTATTTTGAAAATCACTGATATAATAAGCCAAATCCAGACAAATTAATAAGGCCAGGTTTAATAAACAGAGAAAAGCAAAGCAAAGCACTCCTGGGTGATTCTTGATAAAGGAGGAGGAGAAATCCCAGAGCAGGTCTAGGGGCCTGGTCTTGAATACCCTGTAGGTGTGGTCTTGAGCAGCTCCAGGGAGGAGCCAACTCTTGGTGGACTTTCTCAGAGTGGGCAGGAGCTGGCGTGGAGCTTCTGCCTGAACAGGGCCTTTGGGGCACGAATCCCATCTTCAGAAGGCGGCCTAAGCGCTCAATACTCTACTGTGGGGAATGCTTGTCCCATTCAATGTCTCCCGTTTTGCTCACCCTGTTCTTCTCTGCCCATCGTCACCTTCCTACAAAGTCTGGGCTGATGTCACGTCCTCCTCATTGTGCTCCCGAAGTTTCTGAACTGAAAACCTGGTAACATGGACTTGCTTCTGTCACACTGAAATACGAGTGTGGCAGGGCAGAACGAGGACAGTCTCATTCACCCCATGGCTTGTTCACCCCGTGGTTTATTCAGACATTCTTTTTGTTTTTGTTTTTTGTTTTTGAAGACAGGGGTTCTCTGTGTAGTCCTGGCTGTCCTGGAACTCACGCTGTAGACCAAGCTGGCCTTGAACTCACAGAGATCTGCCTGTCTCTGCCTCCCAAGTGCTGGGATTAAAGGTGTGCACCACCACCACCCAGTGTCATCTGGACCTTCTTAAGTGCACAAAACCCAAAAATGTTGTAGAGGAGAAACAATTTGGTGTGAGGCAAAAGACCAACTATAGTTTTTCTTTAGACTCCATGGCCATATAGTACAAAGTCATACTCTGAATAAATTAGCTTTTTATTAAAACTACATTTCACTAGAGGCTGTCATTCCATAGCGCCCTGAGGAATGTTTAGAAAGTGAGGTGATAATTCAGCAGAGGAAGAAGGACCTTATTACCCTGAAGAAGCCACTTCTATGTGCTGTGCTAATAGTAACTGCCTCTTCATAAGCAACTGGTCTGAAAAATCCCTTCTCTCTCTCTCTCCTCTCTCTCCCTCCTCTCTCTCTCTCCTCTCTCTCCTCTCTCTCTCTCTCTCTCTCCAAATCCCACCCTCTCAGAGAATCTCCAACAAAGTAAATGGGCCAAAAAGCCCAGTTCCACATTTTTGGAGGCTGCGGCAGCTCCTCCCCTGAAGTTGTCAGTAGCCCAAATCCCCCCCCCCCCCCCAAGCATTCAGCTTTTGGCTCTACATGTGCACAAACCTAGCTTGTGATGGACACATCATCATTCCTCACCTACAAGCTGTGTAGTTCAGACAAGTGACTTCTCAGGCCTCCATCTCTGGGACTGGAGAACCCACCTGGGAGTTGTTTTGCTCAAATAAACCTGTTGTTACTTTTCAATTCAGTTTCATCTGGCTTACTGTGTCCGTGGGGAAGCCTATTAACAGGCTACAGAAAACCTATTAGTAACATTCTAGAGAAGTTTCAATAGCTGGAAAGACAATATTTATTTTCTCAGAAGGAGGAGGAAGGAGTGCCCTCTGCCCTGTAGGTGGCATGACTGAATTTGTTAAACTGGTTCTCTCTTACTTCAAATTGGTGTTCCCATAGCTACCTGTATCTTCATGAATACCCATTTAAACTTGGTTTCTCATCCCTTCCCCACCCTCCAGGTGGCCATGCCTTATTGGCAGCCACTCATATATCTTAGGTTAATTAATCTTTTGCAGTAATTGTATGATGTAGCTAGTATCTAGCAATGACTAAACTGACTTATGATATCACTGTATTTGTGGCCGGAGAAATGGTTCAGCAGCTAAGAGAGGTTTAGTAGAGAACCTGGGTTCAGTTTTCCCAGAACCCACATGGCTGCTCATAATTGCCTGATTCCAGTTCCGGGGATCTGATGCCCTCTTCCTGCTTTCACAAAATCAGGTGTGCACAAAGTGCACATACATGCACACCGGCAAAGAACTCAAACACAGAAAATCAAAAATTAATATTTAAAAGTATATTAAATTTATTTTCAGATTGCATCATATTGAGTGTCCCTGCTTTGTGGGTGAATAATAGTTAATAGATGGTACTTAGAGAAACAAATAAATTGTCCAAATTTACACATCCTTCACTGGTATTTGACCTACTATGCCTTTACCTGGCATTACTTTCTAGTATTGTGCACAGCACAGACAACAATTGATCATTTCTTTTCTAGAAAATGATCCAATCCATTTCCCCTTTCCACGTCTATTGATTGAAGTCATCTCTAGAATGTATTAACGCTTTACATGTGGTAAGGAACGTCTTGTATGTTGTAAGTACTCTTCCACATACAATAAACATATCACCCGTGTTGAGAGTGCAGGGACTAAAAACCATACTAAAAATATTTTTAAAAATACACTTCTGGCCGGGCGGCGGTGGCGCAGCGCCTTTAATCCCAGCACTCGGGAGGCAGAGGGCAGGGCGGGATCTCTGTGAGTTCGAGACCAGCCTGGTCTACAAGAGCTAGTTCCAGGACAGGCTCCAAAGCTACAGAGAAACCCTGTCTCGAAAAACCAAAAAAAAAAATACACTTCTGACTGCTTCTTTTCTAAATCTCCTCTCTGAGAGGCCATCACAGAAGCTCCTCTTCCACAGAACAGCTCTGTGGATAACAAGTGACTTCCTTGGCTAAATTTTTATTGATTCTTTGGAGATTGTTTTGAAGTTAAAAAAAAAACAGAAACAAACAAACAAAACAAAGCTCTGAGCTCTTCAATTTTTATCCTTTGATTTCTAAACTAATTTGGAAATATCTAGGAAGTTAAATGTTTGCAGACATTTCTACCAAGCATGCAGCCGAGTTAAGGATCCTTCAATTCTGCTGTTTCCAAAAGAGGTTTCCATGAACTTGAGGCAGTCTTATGCAGATGAACAGTGCAAGTGACCTAACCGTGTCCCCTGGCTCAAGCGCCACCTCTTTTTAGCCCATTAATCTTCAGCCAAAAACATAATTACTACCTATAGAAAAAAGGAGGAAGAGTCCCGTTTATGATGGGCTTGAAAAGAGAGGCAGCTGAGGTTGTCCTTCCCTTCAGATTAAATGCAGGCTGTTTCTGCAACTAAGGAGAAAGAACAAAAGAGGCCATTCCCAGAGAGAATGTGTCTTAAGTTTAGCTTTTCTGGCGTTTGAGAGTAAGAAAAAAGGAGTATATTATCAACTGTTGCAATCCATTCCTGCTACTTCTTGACGCTGGGTGGTCCTTTCTGGTAACTGGAAAACACTTTGTGATTTGGGGTATTTAACTTGAAGGCCATGGGCCGACTCCCAGATTTCCTGAAGGCAGCCGCCTCTTCACACCTCCGCCGGTTATGCTGAAAGAATCATTTTACACTTGACTTGAGCTTACAAAATAACAAAAACAAACATGTCTCTTAAATCTCTCACTCAAGAGGTTGCTTGTTGTGGAAGCCAGGAAGTTAAGACATTAAATTCTACTTTCTTTTTTTTAAAAGCATTTTACATACATCACCACCAATCAGCTCGTAAATTTCAGCAGGTCCTCAATCCCGGGGCCCGTACAGGAGCTGGAAAAATGTCCCTGTGCTCTCAAAGGACACACCCTGTTATCTGAAACAGTTTTTTACCAGCTGTTAAGCATCTTTGACAGATCAAAGACCCCAGACAATAGACACAAACTTTAACAATGGTGTAGCCTTGAGCCAAAGGTCCCTATCAAAGCCAGACTTGTGCCCATGGCATTATGGCCTGCAATTGAAAATAATTTTACTTGACTAAGTACCTCAGCGATCACAGGCACTGCCTCTGCTGAAACAAAGCAGTTGGGGATAAGTATGGACTCTACGACAGCCTGAATGACTTCATTATGCCGCCCACTCTTGGTAAATGTGTCAGGTTTTTAGACTGAATTAGGTGGCAGGTGCATGGACCATTTTCCTGCTCCCCCTTGAGACAGCAGCAGCCAATTCATCACCTGATCTCTACAGACAAATGTTTAGATTTGTTTTTCGTATTGCACAGCCATGAGTGACCACACATTTAAATATCTTTTCCTCATCCTCCCTCGCTGACACGTTATGTGTTCCCATGAGCAGGCCCCTACCCACGCTTTGTTGTAATGGGTTTTCATAAAGTCCCCGGCTAGCACCGTACCCCTCCCTCTCCTCAAGGCACAGATTTCAGAGACGGTCTGGTGTCTTCTTGTGGTTATTGATTTCTCAGTAGCTCCTGTTTTATTCTAAGCGACTAACTTGGGGCGCCACACAGCCGAATCCGGTTTACATACCCTAAGATTTTTGAAAAGAAGGGACATTCCAATAGGCCTGAGCCCAAATGAGAGGTTACTACTGAACTGGCATTCTAGTTGGGAGTTGGATTATAAAACTCAGATAGTTTAATATGTATAAAATATTTTCCTCTAGCAAAGTCCTGCTAAGCCAGAGTTCAAAGAGAACCAGTAGCTGCCGTTTCTCACTGCAAAGCATCCCGTATATAGACATACCTATTCATCCACACTTGTTAATGTACTTGGCATGTGGGCATTTTGTTTATGATTTTCCCCTAGGCCTATAAGGATAAATGCAAGATCAGCTAAACTTCAGATACTTGATGAGAGCTCTCATTACTTAATCATGAGGAAGGACTATTAAGACTCCTAAAATGAAAATTCAGACTTCCGCTCAGAGAGTTGGTGTGGACTCTTGGCTGTGGGGCTATTGAAGTTAATGAGCAAGAAGATGTCTTTTTTCGAAGTGTCTTACAGACCAAATGCCTCCCCTCCCAGCCAATCTTTGGCTTCTAAATAATCATCTATTATTTAGGTTAAATAATTGTGCCTTCTTCAACACGTATCAAGAACTGGGAGTAGAACTCCTTTCAGAATTGTGAGCATCGCCTCCAAGGGACAAATAATGAGATGGTTTTAAAATTTTGTACGAGAACATTGTCTTGTCTCCATTGTCTTTGCCATAATGTCCGAGCACCAGTTTGGCTCAGATCTCAAAGGAGCTTGGTTCAGTTCTGTACCAGATTTGCTTCAAAATATTGTCTGCCTGAATTCAGTGGTCTGTGTTAATATGTTGATAGAAAGATGGATTTGGACGTTTTCACTTCTAGAAAGACACTGGTATTCTAAACTTTGTGTCTGTGAGTGTGGAAGGCAGATAGTGTCCAGAGCACAGACAGGCTTTCCTTTAGGGCTGTCTGAAGGCTGCCTGGAGTTAACACAGAAAAGGGGCTCCACAATGGCTCTCACTTGCTGAAGCAGTTCCCCCCACCCCACCCCCCGCCCAACCACAGCAGATGGTGTTTCATAGTTGGTCACAAATGGCTGTCAGCGAGTGTTTGTCTGCCTGCCAGTAACCTGTGGTTCAGGGACTCCCTCGGAGAGTGTACCAGCCCTGACTCTGCTGGTTACAGCATCTGAGAAAATGATCCATCCTTTCTTGTCAGGGAGCAAAATTAGCATCTCACTTTTAAACTGTTGACAAGGGGATATGAAAGGAATAAAGACAGAGACAGCCCAGCTGATGTGTCCTCAGCTCCGGTTCTTTGAGTTTCATGCAGATGAATCTAAAAGGGGATTTTATGACAACGATGTTGTCACCAAATAAGCCATCTTGGAGCCATCCCCAGTTTGGGTACCCGCACTTCCTGCAGGGCCTTGCTTGATCTTCAGAGCAACAGATCTTTCTTCACCCCGGGGCCTCCCTCAGTCACACTTCATACCCAGACGACCTTTGGTGGCAATGCCTTGGATAAATGGGGAGGGAAATCCCAAGAGTGGCAAAGGTTCCAGCCATCATCCTTTTGGCTCTTGGCACCATCCCCAATTGGGATAGCCCAGGATGCCAGCCCATTAATCTTTGCAGATGTAATGCCTCCAATACACGGGCAGTTACTAATGAACCAAAGGGAAAGAGAATGAGAGAAAATGAAAGAGCAAGGATAAGAACCAACGAGGGAAGCAGTGTCAGGTCTATGGAAGGAATTAGCTTTGCTGAGAAGCTATTATGTACCAAGTGTTGTGGACATGGTAGATGTCGAAGTGCGTGATGCTCCCACTGATGTTATCAGTTAGGTGTCATCGTCCTTAGTTTCTGCCCGGAGAGAACACGATGCTGATAGATTCCGATTCTGGCTTCCACATTTGCGACTGAAGAGGAGTGGCATTCCTGACTTAAAACCTGGCTTTGCTACCTCACACTGCGTGCCCTCTCAGTGACTCAGGTTCCTTGTCTGTAAGATAGAACTATTTTAATAATCCTTGCTTCATGGAGTCATTGTAAAAGATAAAGTTAATAAATAACCAATTTGAAAAATCCTGGACAAGAGCAAGCATTCGACTGCAATGTGTTTATTCTTTTCTGCTTTCGTGCCTTTCAAATATTTGTTTTGGTGTTTGCCACTGTCCCCTTGCAAGCAAATCACCCTTTTAGAATCATCACAGAGCCATTTTTCTTCCCAGTTACCTGTTTGCTAGATTTTTAACCAGATGAAGATACATTCTGTGCCTTTATTATAATTTTGTGTCTACACGTGAGGAGTGCAGCAGCATTTGTATCAGAAAGTAGTTATCTTGACTACTTCATGCTGCATGGTTCCCCAGTCCTTCTGTCTTCCCTCCTGTTCTTCCTATCTCTCTCTCTCCTTTTCTATTTTGATTGCTTACATATGGGCTGGGACTTATTGTTGGAGCCCTGCACATGCCAGGAAAGCCCCTTCTTCCGAGCTACAGATCCTCAGTCCATGGCATCTTAAAACTATGCCATCCAGGACAAGCTGCTAAATCTCTGTCCATCTCAGTTCCAATCTACCTACCTTTATGGTGGAAAATATCAATGACAAAATGTGTATAGAGTGCCTGGCATATAGTGTTATAAACTGTAACTTGTGGTTGCTATTATTTACTAATAAACCAAAGTTAATAATGTAGCTATATACAGGTCATAGAGCATAGACTATCTGGAGTTTGCATCAGGTTAGAAAGCTGATGAAGCTGACCTGTGTCCCCCTTTTTCTTCTGTGACATCTCTCATATGTAATCCCCCTGAAGCAATATTCCTGGTAACGATTGCCAACTGCTGTAACCATTTTGTCCGACAAAAGAATGTCATTGCTGTGCCTCGCTCTTCAGAAAGGAGGCAGGGACCTCGGGGAGCTGAGTACGAGGCTCCCCTTTAATAGCACAAGCTTCTGTTAGGTGAGGTCAGCATGGTGATTATGAGGAACATCCTTCACACCCTGTAATCTCTGCAGGAGAGATGAGAGGTACCTCCTGCCAATTGTTAATGATAATGGTCTTATAATTCAAACACCACATTTCACTCAGGAGGATCCCAAATGCTTTATGGAGCTACAAATAGTGTCACCCACTCTGCGCAATAAGCATTAGGTGGACTGAACTTGGAGTGCAGCCACTGTAGAAGAGATGCTCTTAAATTCAAAACTATGCCAAAATAACGGGTCCCGGAAACTCTAAAAGTCGGGAGGCAATGCTTAACAGTCTTAGTAGACAAAACTGGAGTAAGAGAAAAGAGGAAGATTTGTACTTTGCGTTATTTTAAATAGAAATTGAATCATTTTACTGATTCTTAAAGTGTGGAACTCCCCGAGGAGCTTAGCTTATTTCTGCGCCATAACGTCGTTCCCAGAGCTGTATGGAGATAATAGTTCTTAAAATCAAAGTACTCACCAAAACCAGAATGCGGCTTCAAAGTTATGAACAAGACTAAGGAGCAAAGATAGAGGATTTATGAAGATAGTGTTCACACACAACTTCCCAACTCTGCTGATTCTGATGATCCACCATCCAGAAACTAACTATGGTCAAATTCACTGTCTCAGAACAATAACTGTCTCATTGTGTTTGTGATTTCATTTGTACCACATCCTTTCTTTAGGAGACTTCTAGAATCTTTAACATGAGCAAGAACAACTCTTCCAAGAGGGAGGAAAGGAGGTTTTCCTGAAGCCCTAGGAAGGCCCAGCACTGCTGGTGCCACTATATTTGTTACTGGTCACGATAGTGTAGTCTTGCAGAATTTTTTTCCATCTCATTAAAAATCAAACAGACAAGTAACTAGAAGAAAAAGATGCCTGGGTTTCCCCATAATAGTTAAGGCAACAAAGATAATCCCTCCCAAGAAGTGCCTAAAGGTCAATCTTATCTAAACAATCCTTCATTGAGACTCCTTTCTCAGGTGATATAATGTGTCAAGCTGAAAATGGAAACAGGCAGAATCCTCTGTGGGTAAATGCTTCAGATTGCCTTCCTACTGACCCCTACTGACTCCCTGACTGACTTCCTGCCCTCCTCCTCTTGTTAGGCCCCAACTTGGAAGGATCCTCATCATATACTTGGATAGTGTGACTTCAAACATGAGGGCGTAGGTATGCTTCTATGCTGAATATATTATATGAATTATATTCTTCAGCCTGGCTTTTCCAATTTTATTAGTTTTCACAAGTAGCTTACAATATTTCTCCTTTACCACATGAGTTTAGATTTTCTTTTCTTTTCTCCAGACTCCTTATTTCTTTTGTGGATCTGCTTGGTGGAAACAAGTCCCCTGCCTACCCTCAGCTAGCTGAAATACAGGGTTTTAGTATTTTACCCTAAGAGGGCAGTTTTCACAGTGACAGGAAGGGCAGATGATTTTAGACGGCTCTATAAGGGTTCATGTCCAGATTACTCTATCTATTGAATGTCCTGCATGCACAGTCTTCCCAGAATTAATCTTCAAAACCATAGCAACACTAACTACACATACCAGTTCGTATACTACGACTCTCTCTCATTAATGAAAAAACCTTCTCATTCGTCCCAAATGGATGGACTCAGTATTATATACTGACCGAATCCGATATTTCAGTATACTTATTCCTTTTCTGTTACAGCAACAATCCCATATTTTTCTTCATAGTTTTAAAAATACATATTATAAAGTTAACCTAAGCAATGATTTATATTGCTCAACTATTAAATAAAGCTCAAAAGTCAGATATCAGGGTAAAAGCCTGATTGATCAGAGAAATGGTGGAGAAGCAACCAGTAACTACCTCTCCTTCCTCAAGTCAAAAGGGCCCATGAATCTTTCTAAGCCCCTCCCTACTACTTCCTGTGTCACTATATACGTCCTGGGTCCTCCAAAATCTCTGTGGTAAATTCTGGTCAGCTAGCAGCTCGCTGCATAGTCTGATTCAAGGTAAACTTTACTGTCAGTCTCTGGAGGGCCAGAGTGTGATCAAAACATCCCACAACAGCTAACCATGCCAGTATACCCTATTCAGTGAACAAATGCAAGAGGTCATTTTAAGAGGCATCATTATCAATGTTATTCCATATAAGAGAGAAAAAGAGAAAAGAAACATGGTCATTAAACCATAATCATGTTTGTCATTAATTACAATGTTCATTTTCATCTCTGACACATCATCATATACAAAATGTGTTGTCATGTATTTCATGAACATTAGCATGTAAAGAGGTAAAATACAGTGAAAATGAAGGAAGAGAATGGAATCTATGCACAACTATGAATTTCTGAGCTTATCTGTATCTGATGAGCAAGAAAAGAAAACCTACACATAGAGTCACCATCCTATCACCATAATTTCTGCAAAAGAGCCAACACTTTGGTTAGGCTCTATCCGTCCCTTCTTCAGTCATCCAATCCGAGTTTTGTGTTTTCATTGGGCAAGATTCTTAGGTATGATGACGCAAGCCACCAATAGTCAGTGTGACTTTGTCTGTATGGTACCAGCACTTCCTATAAGTTTTTATCATTGGCACTGTATATTCTGAGTTGCATACATTCGCTTCCTTGGATATTAAGTATCCAAGTAGTAATTTTATTGACCCCCCCAAGTGAACAGATTATCCTAGCAAACTCATAAACTTATTCTTCCCATGTATTCGTCTCATCTAGTGGGGATGTCTAGTGTGGATGTATGTCTCTAGTGTGAATATAACTCAACATGACTATTCTCAGGTAACATCCAAAGATAGAGCATATACTGCAAAAGTGAATTAGTGCGTGTTGTAACAACGAAAGGGCTGCTCCCCCGTTTACATTTGGTAAATGTTTCACACTATACAGCTGATGAATGCTCTCTGTAGAATCTACACTGTACATTGTATTCATTCATGTTATATACTGCCTTCTATAAGTGAGCAGCACTTCAACTTTGTGAGGTGTGGTGTAACAGAATAATACTGAATTTTATAGCGCTGACCATTGTATGAAGCCAGCAGCTTCTCAATAATATGGTACACATTACTTACAAATTTCATGAGTATGATCTCATCTCTCCACATCTTTTTCTTTAAGAACACTGTTTTAATCAGGAACAATATTGAATGAGACATAGACAACATTTTTGTTGTTGTTGTTGTTTCTTGAGACAGGGTTTCTCTGTGTTGCCCTGGAACTCACTCTGTAAACCAGGCTGTCCTCAAATTCACAGAAATCTGCCTGTCTCTGCCTCCCTAGTGCTGGGATTAAAGGTATACATCACCACACTTAGCTAGAAATAAATTTTTTAAAGTATTTTTTAAAGGTCCTCTAGAGGGTGGCCTTGGCAGAAGGCTTAAAGGAAGGGAGGTATGGGGAGCCACACAGAACATAGAGAAATCAACCTGGAGCTGAGTTGGAAGATTCCTCCATCCTGGGTAGTTTTCACAGTGCTAGAAGGTTCTAAACTGTCTCCTGGGTGAGAAAAGTCATCAACAGTGTTACCCAGCTATGAATTCTGTGTGTTCCAATAATGACCGGGGCAAGATGAGCCTTCTGGTGCAATATTTTCATAAGTGGTATGGTGATAACTACTTCCTAATTAGTTTTGGGAAAACACAAGAGGAAACCTTATGTCTGGTCCTATAAATGTGGTCAAGAGGCCTTGGCTGGAAAGGTCATAGGACCTAGGCAGAAAGTTCAGTAAGTGATAAATTTGGCAAATAATCATGTTGTCAAACTGCCTTCTAAATACTTATGTTTATGCCTATAGATTAGTGATGCCATCAGAGGTGGGTTGCAGTTAATGCAGAGACTAGTTAAAGTGCTCAGAAGAAGTGATGCTAGCATGCTTGACTCTAAATGGGACATCTACTTCATCCCCTCCAAGGATGAAGAAGCATCACGGAAAAGCAGACAGAAGGAACATAAGAGACAGAGGATAGAAATACACACAACAACAAAATCTTCTAGATGTGACATAGCTTTCTACTCATGTGCTTTCTGCAGGTGTGGTTATTCTACACAGGACCTGCATAGGTTGGACCTGTCAGCATTTCATCATGGGCTGGGGAGCGGTCCATGAGGACCTACCCAACCCTGAGGGACTTCTGGCAGTTAGATGTTTTCATCTGTAGTCAATGATCAGTTGCCCATGCTCCGGTATATAACCCCTTTGCGTGTACAAATGACTGCAGTTAAATTCAGTAAGTCACACACACAAAGAAGACATGAAAGTAGGAAGAGGTTCTGTTGGTAAGAAGTTTTTGGTGGAAGAGGGAAGGTCATGGGAGAAGGCAAACAATCAAAGAATTTAAAAATAAAATTAAAAGCCGAATCCCTTCTATGTTTGAGTATTAATTTTAAAGTATTTTTTAAAATAATATCTGTAGATGAGAGCATGCTGAGTCATTTTAAGGTTTTCATTGCATTCTATTGGAAGTTTTCAATAATAAAGTATATTGATTTCAGAAAAATGTCTCAGTTGGTAATTATGTGCCAAGGCCAATAATGAGAGTTTGATACCCTAGTCCTACCTGGTAGAAGAAGAGAACCAACGCCCACCTGCAAGTTGTTCTCTGAGTTCCACGTGTATGCCTTGGCGTGTGTATGTGTGTGTGCAAGTGTGTGTTTCTACCTACCTGCATGCCTGTCTGTTTGTCTGTGCATGCACTATTTCTTTTCTTTAATATCTCCCACCATATGATATAGTAAAGGCTCCCCGACAAAATTGCCTTGCTCACCCAGGGAGTAGGGAGTAGGCTGCCTCCCAGTCTCTGCTTCTCCTGGGATGATTAATTTACAGTCTTGTCCTTATCCAGAATTGCTACTCATGAGCCAAACTCCATGAAGGGGAATAAAATTTTCATCTCCAGAACTTGATATCCTTTTTAATTAACATGACTACATATAGGAACACTAATTAGATTGATATAAAACTGAAGGCAACACCAACGAGCATACGTATTGGCATTTAATAGCACCCAGTGAAAGAAATTAATGAGTCAGAATGACCCCCCAAAGCAGAGTGTCTAGAGCTATTAGTAAGTGTATTCATGTTAATGAGAGGCTGATTAAGCCACTGCTAGGAAGTTTTCAAAGTTTGTGGAATGATCTATTCACAAGAACCTGTGTTATATGCAACATATAGACTATCTTTGTATTCAAAGTAAAAACTTAAATTTCCACTTGTGATTATTTCATTTCTTGTAAGTGGAGAAGAGGGTCCATGTAAAGATAAAGTTTTCTGATCCATACTAAAAGTATGCAACTTAAGGTTGCTTTGTTAAGACTGCAAGCCAGATGTTGCTGGCTGTTTGTATCCATTCCACACTGTGTTTATTCACAGAAGTCCAATACTACAAAGAATAATCAGCGGTCCAGGAGGTTGGGCCATTGAGTTGGTGGTGGTCCTCAGTGTAAATCAGTCAGTTTGTTAACTGGGAAATAAGAGGTCTTGAAAGACTTAAATTAAAAATTAAAAGCTACAAGTGCATATTAGGAAAGCACAGAGAAGGAATGTGTGAACGAAACTCCGTGTGGTGCCTTAAATGAGCTCAAACCCAGTTTTTAATATCCTTAGCTGAGCCTGCCCTTTAGTTATTTCAACCAAGGAGTAGAAAACCTATTTTTGTTTAAATTATTTAGATTTTTCAACAAATGTGTATTGGCTAACTAAACTATATTATACTTTAATGTTCAAACATACTTTTATTGTTTTATTGAAAATAATGTTTTCATAAAATGTATTCTGGTAACACCCTCCCTCATCTACTCCTAGATCCTCCCCCACCTCCCTAACCAACCAACTCCATGTTTCCTTTGTCTCTTTCTTTAGGAGACAAAAAAGACAAATAAAAAAAAACCTGAATTAAAAAATACATAAAATCACACACACACAAACACAAGCACACCAAAACTCATTAAAAAAATCAAAATTGGAAACCATAATATGCAAACAAAATACCAATAAGGTTAAAAAATGTCCAAACAAAGCTATGAGAGACCCCTCCTCCCAAAAAAATCTCTTAAAATATAAATTAGTTCATGTTGGTCTTTTACTGCTAGGCACAGGGTCTACTCTTAAGTGTGGTTTGTATACCCAGTGAGGCTTTTTTTTTTTTTTTTTTCCCTCATGGTTTATTTTTTTTTATATTTAAAAATTACCATCTCCTTCCCTCCTCCTCCCCCCTCCCTCCCCTCCTTCTCCCCTTTCTCTCCCCTCCTTCTCCCCCTTCCCTCCCCTCCCCTCCACCCATACCTCCCCTCCCTCCCTCTCAAGGCCAAGGAGCCATCAGGGTTCCCCACTCTATGCTAAGACCAAGGTCCTCCCAACTCCCCCCAGGTCCAGGAAGGTGATCGACCAAGCTGAGAAGGCTCCCACAGAGCCCGTCCATGAAGAAGAATCAGAGCCCAGAGCCATTGTCCTTTGCTTCTCAGTCAGCCCCCGCTGTTGGCCACACTCAGAGAGACGGGTTTGGTCGCATGATCCATCAGTCCCATTCCAACTGGAGTTGGTGATCTCCCATTAGTTCTGTCCCACCGTCTCCATGAGTGAACGCACCCCTCTCGTTCCTGACTTTCTCCCTCATGTTCTCGCTCCTTCTGCTCCTCATCGGGACCTTGGGAGCTCAGTCCAGTGCTCCAATGTGGGGCTCAGTCACCTTCCCCATCTGTCGCCAGCTGGAGGTTCCCTCACGGTCCTGACTTTCTTTCTCATGTTCTCTCTCCTTCTGCTCCTCATCAGGACCTTGGGAGCTCAGTCCGGTGCTCCAAGGTGGGGCTCTGTCATTTTCTTCATCTATCGTCAGGTAGAGGTTCTTCTTATTATCTTCTCAAGGATCCCAAACTTATAGGCTCGATGTCCTATAATCATGGCTAGAAACCGAATATGAGTGAGTACATCCCATGTTCATCTTTATGGGTCTGGGTTACCTCACTCAGAATAGTGTTTTCTATTTCCATCCATTTGCCTGCAAAATTCAAGATGTCATTGTTTTTTACCGCTGAGTAGTATTCTAGCATGTATATATTCCACAGTTTCTTCATCCATTCTTCCACTGAAGGGCATCTAGGCTGTCTCCAGGATCTGGCTATTACAAATAATGCTGCTATGAACATAGATGAGCATATGCTTTTGTTGTATGATTGGGCATCTCTTGGGTAGATTCCCAATAGTGGAATTGCTGGGTCCTGGGGTAGGTTGATCCCGAATTTCCTGAGAAACCGCCACACTGCTTTCCAAAGTGGTTGCACAAGTTTGCATTCCCACCAGCAATGGATGAGTGTGCCCCTTACCCCACAACCTCTCCAGCAAAGGTTATTATTGGTGTTTTGGATTTTAGCCAATCTGACAGGTGTGAGATGATATCTCAAAGTTGTTTTGATTTGCATTTCCCTGATAGCTAGGGAGGTTGAGCATGACCTTAAGTGTCTTTTGGCCATTCGAACTTCTTCTGTTGAGAATTCTCTGTTCAGTTCATCGCCCCATTTTTTAATTGGGTTAATTGGCATTTTACCGTCTAGTCTCTTGAGTTCCTTATATATTTTAGAGATCAGACCTTTGTCAGTTGCAGGGTTGGTGAAGATCTTTTCCCAGTCAGTAGGCTGCCTTTGTGTCTTAGTGACAATGTCCTTTGCTTTACAGAAGCTGCTCAACTTCAGGAGGTCCCATTTATTCAATGTTGCCCTTAAAGTCTGTGCAGCTGGGGTTATGCATAGGAAACGGTTCCCTGTGCCCATTTGTTGTAGAGTACTTCCCACTTTCTCCTCTATCAATCTCAATGTGTTCAAATTAATATTGAGGTCTTTAATCCATTTGGACTTGAGTTTTGTGCATGGTGATAGATATGGATCTACTTTCATTCTTCTACAGGTTGACATCCAGTTATGCCAGCACCATTTGTTGAAGATGCCCTCTTTTTTCCATTGTGTACTTTTGGCTCCTTTATCAAAAATCAGGTGTTCATAGGTTTGTGGTTTAAGATCCGGGTCTTCTATACGATTCCATTGGTCAACTTCTCTGTTCTTATGCCAATACCAAGCCGTTTTCAATACTGTAGCTCTGTAATAGAGTTTGAAGTCAGGGATGGTAATGCCTCCAGAAGTACCTTTATTGTATAAGATTTTTTTGGCTATCCTGGGTTTCTTGTTTTTCCATATAAAGTTGATTATTGTCTTCTCAATCTCTGTGAAGAATTTTAATGGGACCTTGATTGGGATTGCATTGAATCTATAGATTGCTTTTGGTAGAATTGCCATTTTTACTATGTTGATCCTCCCAATCCACGAGCAGGGGAGATCCTTCCATTTTCTGGTATCCTCTTCAATTTCTTTCTTCAAAGACTTAAAGTTCTTGTCATATAAATCCTTCACTTCCTTGGTTAGCGATTTTCCCAGATATCTTATGCTATTTGTGGCTATTGTGAAAGGTGATACTTCTCTGATTTCCCTCTCTGCTTCCTTATCCTTTGTGTATAGGAGGGCGACTGATTTTTTGGAGTTGATCTTGTATCCTGCCACGTTACTGAAGGAGTTTATCAGCTGTAGGAGTTCTTTGGTGGAGTTTTTGGGGTCGCTTATGTATACTATCATATCATCTGCAAATAATGAAAGTTTAACTTCTTCCTTTCCAAATTGGATCCCCTTGATTCCCTTATGTTGTCTTATTGCTATTGCTAGAACTTCAAGCACTATATTGAAGAGATAAGGAGAGAGTGGACAGCCTTGTCGTGTTCCTGAATTTAGTGGGATAGCCTTGAGTTTCTCTCCATTTAATTTGATGTTAGCTGTCGGTTTGCTGTAAATAGCTTTTATTATATTTAGGAATGACCCTTGTATCCCTAATCTCTCCAAGACCTTTATCATAAAAGGGTGCTGAATTTTGTCAAATGCTTTTTCAGCATCTAATGAGATGACCATATGGTTTTTTTCCTTCAGTTTGTTTATATGATGGATTACATTAATAGATTTTCGTATGTTGAACCAGCCCTGCATCTCTGGGATGAAGCCTACTTGATCGTAATGGATAATTTTTCTAATGTGTTCTTGGATTCGGTTTGCCAGTATTTTATTGAGAATTTTTGCGTCCATGTTCATGAGTGAGATTGGCCTGTAATTCTCTTTCTTGGTTGAGTCTTTGTGTGGTTTAGGTATCAGGGTAACTGTAGCTTCATAGAAGGAATTTGGCAGTGACTCTTATGTTTCTATATTATGAAATACCTTAAGGAGTATAGGTATTAGGTCTTCTTGGAAGTTCTGGTAGAATTCCGCATTGAAACCATCTGGTCCTGGGCATTTTTGGTAGGGAGGTTTCTGATAACAGTTTCTAATTCTTCGCGACTAACAGGACGATTTAGAGCATTTACCTGGTCCTGGTTTAACTTTGGTATATGGTATTTATCTAAAAAACTGTCCATTTCTTTTACATTTTCCAATTTTGTGGCATACAGGCTTTTGTAGTAAGATCTAATGATTTTCTGAATTTCCTCTGTGTCTGTGGTTATGTCCCCCTTTTCATTTCTGATCTTGTTAATTTGCGTGTTCTCCCTCTGCCGTTTGATTAGATTGGCTAAGGGTTTGTCAATCTTGTTGATTTTCTCCAAGAACCAGCTTCTTGTTTCATTGATTCTTTGGATTGTTTTCTGTGTTTCTATTTTGTTGATTTCTGCCCTCAGTTTGATTATTTCCAGTCTTCTACTTCTCCTAGGTGAGTCTGCTTCTTTTTTTTCCAGAGCTTTCAGGTGTGCTGTTAAGTCACCAATGAGTGCTTTCTCCGTTTTCTTTAAGTGGGCACTTAGTGCTATGAACTTTCCTCTTAGCACTGCTTTCATTGTGTCCCATAGGTTTGAGTATGTTGTGTCTTTGTTTTCATTAAATTCAAGAAAGACTTTAATTTCTTTCTTTATTTCTTCCTTGACCCAGGTGTGGGTCAGTAGTTGACTGTTCAGTTTCCATGAGTTTGTGGGCCTTCTGGGGGTAGCATTGTTGTTGAATTCTAATTTTAATCCATGGTGATCCGATAAGACACAGGTGGTTACTAATATTTTTTTGTAACTGTGGAAGTTTGCTTTGTTACCAAGTATATGGTCAATTTTCGAAAAGGTTCCATGAGCCGCAGAGAAGAAGGTATATTCTTTCCTATTTGGGTGGAATGTTCTATAGATGTCTGTTAAGTCCATTTGGTTCATTACCTCCATTAAGTCTTTCAATTCTCTGTTAGGTTTCTGTCTGATTGACCTGTCCATTGGTGAGAGAGGAGTGTTGAAGTCTCCAACTATTAGTGTGTGTGGTTTGATGGCTGCCTTGAGTTCTAGAAGTGTTTCTTTTACATAAGTGGGAGCTTTTATATTAGGGGCATAGATATTCAGGATTGAGACTTCATTCTGAAGGATTTTTCCTGTTATGAGTATAAAGTGTCCCTTTCCATCTCTTCTGATTGATTTTAGTTTGAAGTCAACTTTGTTGGAAATTAGTATGGCCACACCCGCTTGTTTCTTAGGGCCATTTGCTTGATAAACCTTTTCCCAACCCTTTACTCTGAGTAGGTGCCTGTCTTTGTGGTTGAGGTGTGTTTCTTGTAAACAGCAAAATGTTGGATTCTGTTTTCGTATCCAGTCTCTTAGCCTGTGCCTTTTTATAGGTGAATTGAGTCCATTGATATTAAGTGATATTAATGACCAGTGGTTGTTAACTTCAGTCATTTTTAGTAGTAGAGTTTGTGTGTTTCCCTTCTTCTAGTTGTGCTGGTGAAGGGTCGCTAGATGCCTGAGTTATTGTCGGCGTTGTTGGACTCCTTGGTTCGTGATTTTCCTTCTATTACTTTCTGCAAGGCTGGATTTGTGGCTGCGTATTGTTTAAATCTGTTTTTGTCCTGGAATATCTTGTTTTCTCCATCAATGGTGAATGCAAGCTTTGCTGGGTATAATAGTCTAGGCTTGCATCCATGTTCCCTAAGTGTCTGTAGCACATCTATCCAAGCTCTTCTGGCTTTCATGGTTTCCATTGAGAAATCAGGTGTAATTCTGATAGGTTTCCCTTTATATGTTACTTGACCTTTTTCCTTTGCAGCTCTTAATATCTGTTCTTTATTCTGTATGTTTTGTGTTTTGATTATTATATGGCGTGGGGATGCTTTCTTTTGATCCAGTCTATTTGATGTTCTGTAGGCTTCTTGTACCTTCATAGGAACATCCTTCTTTAGGTTGGGGAAGTTTTCTTCTATAATTTTGTTGAATATGTTTTCTGGGCCTTTGAGTTGTAATTCTTCTCCTTCTTCTACCCCAATTATTCTTAGGTTTGGTCTTTTCATGGTGTCCCAGATTTCCTGAATGTTTTGTGTTGAGAATTTGTTAGATTTGTTTAGTTCTTTAATCTGTGAGTTTATTTCTTCTATAGTATCTTCAGAGTCCGAGATTCTTTCTTCCATCTCTTGTATTCGGTTGGAAATACTTGTCTCTGGAGTTTCTGTTCGTTTACTCAGAGTTTCCATTTCCAGTCGTCCCTCAGATTGTGTTTTCTTCAATACCTCCATTTCATTTATCAGGTCTTGTACTGTTTCCCTTACCTGTTTGATTGCTTTTTCTTGTTTTTCTTGTTTTTCTTGGGTATCTTTGAGAGATTTATTTATTTCGTCTACCTTTTTGTTTGTCATCTCCATTTCTTTATGGCAGTTTTTTACCTCCTGTTTAAGGTCCTCTATTATTTTTATAAAGTACTGTTTAATGTCGGTTTCTTCTATATCTTCTGGGGTAGGGTGTTCAATTCTTGTTGTTTCGGGATGTCTGGCTTGTGGTGATGTCATGTTGCCTTTCATGTTGTTGGAGGAGCTCCTGCATTGGCGCCTGCCCATCTCTTCCCCAAAGAATGATGGATCCTTCTGCAGACTGTGAGGTCCCCTTGCAGGCCAAGCAGCTCTCGGACAAAGGCCTACCTTGCTCCGGGCAGTCAAATGAAGGAGGGGACCTCCCACCGGCCTGGGAGCACTCAATTCCAGGTCCCCAGAGCCCAAACAGGCTGAGCTGTGGGATTTTGTGGCCCCAAAGACGGGAGGATGAGGAAGGGGGAGGGGGGGAGGATTCTGGGTGCAAGCTGGGAAGGGACAGGGAGAGAGAGGCAGTATCGGGGAGAATAACCCCTGCAGGAAGAGCAGGAAGTGTGCTGGTGGCAGGGGGGGTTGTGGAGAGTCGGTGGTCCCTCTCCGGGCAGCTGCCGCGGTTCAGGCACTCACTCCTCACTCACCCCAAAGAACGATGGATCCTCCTGCAGATTTTCAGGTCCCCTTGCAGGCCAAGCAGCTCTCGGACAAAGGCCTACCTTGCTCCGGGCAGTCAAATGAAGGAGGGGACCTCCCACCGGCCTGGGAGCACTCAATTCCAGGTCCCCAGAGCCCAAACAGGCTGAGCTGTGGGATTTTGTGGCCCCAAAGACGGGAGGATGAGGAAGGGGGAGGGGGGGAGGATTCTGGGTGCAAGCTGGGAAGGGACAGGGAGAGAGAGGCAGTATCCGGGGAGAATAACCCCTGCAGGAAGAGCAGGAAGTGTGCTGGTGGCAGGGGGGGTTGTGGAGAGTCGGTGGTCCCTCTCCGGGCAGCTGCCGCGGTTCGGGCACTCACTCCTCACTCACCCCAAAGAACGATGGATCCTCCTGCAGATTTTCAGGTCCCCTTGCAGGCCAAGCAGCTCTCGGACAAAGGCCTACCTTGCTCCGGGCAGTCAAATGAAGGAGGGGACCTCCCACCGGCCTGGGAGCACTCAATTCCAGGTCCCCAGAGCCCAAACAGGCTGAGCTGTGGGATTTTGTGGCCCCAAAGACGGGAGGATGAGGCAGGGGGAGGGGGGGGAGGATTCTGGGTGCGAGCTGGGAAGGGACAGGAAGAGAGAGGCAGTATCCGGGGAGAATAACCCCTGCAGGAAGAGCAGGAAGTGTGCTGGTGGCAGGGGGAGTTGTGGAGAGTCGGTGGTCCCTCACCGGGCAGCTGCCGCGGTTCGGGCACTCACTCCTCACTCACCCCAAAGAACGATGGATCCTCCTGCAGACTTTCAGGTCCCCTTGCAGGCCAAGCAGCTCTCAGACAAAGGCCTACCTTGCTCCGGGCAGTCAAATGAAGGAGGGGACCTCCCACCGGCCTGGGTGCACTCAATTCCAGGTCCCCAGAGCCCAAACAGGCTGAGCTGTGGGATTTTGTGGCCCCAAAGACGGGAGGATGAGGAAGGGGGAGGGGGGGAGGATTCTGGGTGCAAGCTGGGAAGGGACAGGGAGAGAGAGGCAGTATCCGGGGAGAATAACCCCTGCAGGAAGAGCAGGAAGTGTGCTGGTGGCAGGGGGGGTTGTGGAGAGTCGGTGGTCCCTCTCCGGGCAGCTGCCGCGGTTCGGGCACTCACTCCTCACTCACCCCAAAGAACGATGGATCCTCCTGCAGATTTTCAGGTCCCCTTGCAGGCCAAGCAGCTCTCGGACAAAGGCCTACCTTGCTCCGGGCAGTCAAATGAAGGAGGGGACCTCCCACCGGCCTGGGAGCACTCAATTCCAGGTCCCCAGAGCCCAAACAGGCTGAGCTGTGGGATTTTGTGGCCCCAAAGACGGGAGGATGAGGAAGGGGGAGGGGGGGAGGATTCTGGGTGCAAGCTGGGAAGGGACAGGGAGAGAGAGGCAGTATCGGGGAGAATAACCCCTGCAGGAAGAGCAGGAAGTGTGCTGGTGGCAGGGGGGGTTGTGGAGAGTCGGTGGTCCCTCTCCGGGCAGCTGCCGCGGTTCAGGCACTCACTCCTCACTCACCCCAAAGAACGATGGATCCTCCTGCAGATTTTCAGGTCCCCTTGCAGGCCAAGCAGCTCTCGGACAAAGGCCTACCTTGCTCCGGGCAGTCAAATGAAGGAGGGGACCTCCCACCGGCCTGGGAGCACTCAATTCCAGGTCCCCAGAGCCCAAACAGGCTGAGCTGTGGGATTTTGTGGCCCCAAAGACGGGAGGATGAGGAAGGGGGAGGGGGGGAGGATTCTGGGTGCAAGCTGGGAAGGGACAGGGAGAGAGAGGCAGTATCCGGGGAGAATAACCCCTGCAGGAAGAGCAGGAAGTGTGCTGGTGGCAGGGGGGGTTGTGGAGAGTCGGTGGTCCCTCTCCGGGCAGCTGCCGCGGTTCGGGCACTCACTCCTCACTCACCCCAAAGAACGATGGATCCTCCTGCAGATTTTCAGGTCCCCTTGCAGGCCAAGCAGCTCTCGGACAAAGGCCTACCTTGCTCCGGGCAGTCAAATGAAGGAGGGGACCTCCCACCGGCCTGGGAGCACTCAATTCCAGGTCCCCAGAGCCCAAACAGGCTGAGCTGTGGGATTTTGTGGCCCCAAAGACGGGAGGATGAGGAAGGGGGCCCCAGTGAGGCTTTATTGGGAAAAGATAATCTTGCCTTTGCAAACAATTGTCAACTGGAGATAGCTTCTTGCTGATGGGTGGGAGCTTGTGTCCTCTTCTCCCTCTTAGTTCTGGGACCTCGTCTGGCTTGGACAGTGCAGGCCATGTGCAGGCTGGCACAGTCTCTGTGAGTTCCTATGAGCCTCAGTCATACGGTGTTTGGAAGACACCGTTTCCTTGGTGTCGTCCACCTCACTGGCTCTTACAGGCTTCTCTATGGTTCTCTGAGCCCTGAGGGGAGGGGGCATCGCGAAGACACCCCGTCTAAAACTGAGTGCTGCAAAGCCTCCCATTCTCCCACATTGTCCATCTAAAACTGGTTTAAATTATCAATAGATTTAAGATATTTACTGTTGTGGTTTTCACCTGGTCTATAGAAAATCACTGATTTTTCTATAATCTTTATAAGTAGTGCTAAGTAAGTCAATAGCTAAGTAAGTAGTGCTAGGTTTACAATGCTAAGTAAATGACTTTGTTAAGATACTTCCAACTTAATCAAGGTTAGTTATCTTTATACAACTGGGTGCCTAGTCTCCTGTTCATAGAAACATAGAATAGTACAGCTACTGGCAAATTTGTTAGTTTCCTATCCTGTTGACTACACACAGCACAATCTCACTCAAAGGAATTTATCCAATATCAACACAAGCACATAGACAAAGGTTAGAATGCAAATGAACAATAACTTACTCATGACTCCTCCAAACTGTAAACAACAGAGCGTCCATCAGGTAGCAAATGGAAATTATGACATTATATGATAGATTCATATCTGTGAATACTACTGAGTAATATAAAGGAATCGAAAGAACATGTGTTAAGCAAGTTGGACTCAAAGACTACATCCTCAGTGATACAGTTATATGTTTTCCTAGGACAGACAAACGTGTAAGAATGTGAAACAGGTGGCTGACTGTTGCGGGGGGCGAGGAGTTTGGAAGAGCTATGGGTAGAGTGCACAAGGGATGAGAAAATGTTTCAAAAAATCAAATGAAAGCAGATTTGAAGACTTGAGAGTGTGTTTACAAGTGGAACGAGATGATTAGGATGGCCTGGAGTGGATGGATGGGGTTAGTTTGCAAAGATAATTGGGTTTTCTCCTGTAGTAAACAGTATAAAATAAATGAGATTAAAAATGGATCTTGGGGTCCTCAGAGTGACATGGTATACATAGGCTTTAAATTGTGGTTAAAGTATGTATAGCATGAGGGTTATGTTATCCCTTTTAAAAGGGGCAGTTTCGTGGTATTGAATGCATCATATTTTGTGCAATTATCATCATTAGTGGTTTTTCAAATTTATTCATTTTTCCCCAAAGTGACATTTCCACATGTGTTCCTTGAAATAAGCCTTGATAGTAATGTAGGCATGATGTGAGTTAAGGGAAATCTTGGTTCATTGGAGAGCTAGAACGTGGGTAAAGGACACTGGAACAGAATGGCGGGAACTGAGATTTAGATAGGTACAGATGTGCTGGCAGGATGGGAGTGAGTAACACAATGCAGCCAAGGAAACCTATGATGTTTCTCGTTTGCATAATTTCATAGAAGATGGAATTCTTACCCCTGAATTCAGAACACAGAAAGACGGGTGACTGGAAAGAATTGCTGAGCAGAGGATGCTCTCAAGTTGCAGAGTCTAGCACTAGGAAGAGCAATAAAGAGTGACACTGGATCTGAGCGAGTCATTGTCATAGAGAAGGCAGAGAAACTCTTGGGAAGGGTTTCCTGCTATTCTGTATTGAACAAAAGAATCAACCGAGAAACTATGAAACACACCAAATATTCTTTAGCATTTTATTAATAATATTTTAAAGATTTATTTGTTTTATGTGTATGTGTTTGCTTGAGTTCATGTGTACCTCATGTACCCAGAACTCCATGGAAGCGAGAAGAAGGCGTAGCATCCCCTGGAACTGGAGTTCGTGGAAGCTGCAAACTGCCATGTGGGTGAAAAGAATCAAACCCAGGTCCTCTGCAAGAAAAGTGAGTACTTCTAACTAAGCCACTGAATTGTCTTTTGGGCCTTGTTAATATAATTTTAATTGAAAATAATTATATATGTGGGGTGCATTGTTCTAACATATGAATACACTGTGGAGATGCTAAATCAAACCAGCTAACATGTGCATCACCTCACTTACCACTTCACGTAGAGAAGTAGGTTATATAAACAAGACTGACTGTCTCAGCAGTTTTGAAGTAGAAGTATACGCTCATTCCTCACATTTATTCTGCCACGTAAAGCAGCTCACAAAATTGCTCTCTAAGTCTGTGCGAAACTTTGCATCCTTTGGATGCAAGAAAACCAAGCAGAAAAACAGAATGAGATCCAAAAAGTCATCTTACAGACGGAGAGACACAAATGACTCACAAGAACAAGAACAGATGTTCAAATCAATTAGTACATGTTCGAGCATAATGAGAACAACTTCACACCCCTCAGGTTGACAAAAGCCGAAAGTTTCTAAACATGAGGCAGGGTTTGCAGGGAGAGGGGTAGATGAGCACACCTCTCTCTATGCCTAGAATATCCGCAGCTTGCCTTTGACATGCAGAGATTCTTTTTCTCCAAGTCGAGGTAAGAATGTTCCTTGGTCTTAGCTTATTTTGTCATTTAATAATATTTATCAATGAATTCAATTTAATTCAAATTTGTAAAATACATAAAAATACATGGGTAACATTTGGGTTCATCACCTTGTAAGTTTTTACATTTACTAATTAATTAGTTACTTATCTTTTTTTAAGACATGATCTCTCTATGCCGTCCTAGCTGGTATAAAACTCACTATGTAGACTGGGCTGGCTTCTAGCTTACAGAAATACACCTGCTTCTGTCTCTCAAGTGTTGGGATTAAAGGTGTGTACCACCACACTCAACCTCATTTTTTTAAAAAAATGAATATTTAGAGTTTGGTACAGTGGCATATGACAGTAACCCTGACACTAAAAAGCTGAGGCAGAAAGAAAGACTTTGAGTTCAAGGCAAGCCTGGGTTACATAATAAGTTCAAAGCTAGCCTGGGCTAAATGATAACAGTTTGCCTCAAAAAATGAAGAACTGGAAAGGTAGGTCTGAGGTAGAGTGTTTGTATAGCATGACCACAAACACAAAATAAAACAAAAATTGACATCAGTATATGAAGATTGTTCCATATTACACTATCTAGAATTTACTTTCCTTGTGGTAATGAATAAACAGTATATATTAAAATACATATTACAAAATACTTATACACACATATATATTTAGGATAGAATTTTTCATCATAGCATACATCTTCGTGCTATATTTTAATCATTAGATTACATTTATGTTTCTTCCAGTTTTATTTGTACAATGAGCACATAAACATTGTAATGTATGTGTAGATGTTTTGATTGTATAGACATTGTAAGCATCACCAATGTCAAGTGATTTAGCATATACATTGACTCATGTAGTCATGTGTGTGTGGAGACAACTTAGGGTCTACTCTGTAACTGCACATTGCAGTGTTATCTGTGGTTACCATGAGGTGTGTTATGATTCCCAAATTCATTCTTTCTGCCGTATGGAAACTTTGTACCCTTTGGACAAGGCTTCTTATTTCTGCACCCCAACATCCAGAAGCTATCATACTACTCTTTATTCTTGAGTTTGACTTTTTATATTGTATGTGTGAGGTGGTACAGCGTTTGCCTTCGTTTTCTGGTTTATTCCATTCTGTGTAATGTCCCCATGCTTCACTGTGGCCCTGTTTATGATGGCAGAGTTGGAGGCAATCCAAACTTCCAGCACTGGGAAAATAGAGGAATAAGACAGGAACGCTGTACTTGTGGGAGTCGAGGAGGCAGTTAGAGGCAATGAGCTCGAAGTGTGCCAGAGAGGTTTTACATGCTGAGTGCTCAGGAAGAACAAAAAGAGGTTCATAGCTCAATACGTTCTATATAAATACACATCACATATTCTACAGGAATCTACGGAAATCAAACACATTGGGAAGGATTTCTGTATGGAAAGAGAAGGGAGATGAAAGGTGGGATAAAAATTTAAGCAAAGTAAGACGTGAAGTCCTCTAATGACAGTAAGACTTGAAGAAAAGAATGCGAGAGATTCAGCATTTTGGCCTGAGGGCCCTCTCAGGTGTGGGACACTAACAAACACTTGAGCAGATGCCCAAAGCATGTGAAAGCTTCTCTGGTTTCCCTCATTTTCCTCATCTGCCTTTCTTACAAAAAGCAGGGTACTGGAAGCAGCAAAGTGCTTGGTAGCTGGACTGAGGCAACAGTCAGTTTTGAAACTTCAGCTCCACCCAATCTCATCTCATTTATTTATTTATTTATTTATTTATTTATTTATTTATTTATTTATTTATTTTTTATTTATTGCTATTGAAACCACAGCCTCCCTTATGTTAAGCGCGTGCTCCACCACCTAGCCAGCCTCCTACTCCCCACAGTTATTAGCTGCATTCGTTTGTTCTCATTTGTCTGTCTTCTCCCTTGAAGCCCAGGCTGTGCTTCGCTCACAAGACCCCTGATTTTGTGGCATGTGTACAGGTTACCCCAACCCTGACATTGACTGCAGTCTCTTTTTCTCATTCTTTCTCTGTTGCTCCCGTGTTTGGAGGTAAGAACTTGTTGCATGTACCTCAGTGTAGCCTCCAACTCACAATCCTCCGGTTTCAGCTTTCCAAATGCGATGAAGTGCAATGTTCACAATGCAATTACATGCCACCACTCTCAGCTGAACCACACGCCTCGTGCCCAGTCTTTCCTACTTTCAGTTGTTTTCATATATAAATTTATGCTAAAATAGAGAGTTTTGTGGATATTAATGCAATAAGGCACATAAAATACTCAGTGTAGTGTTTGGTATGCATAATCATCTTAACGGTGGTTATGTTTATTTAGAAGTCTCAGTAGCTGTCTTATCTACTGGTATTCTTACTCTTTACAGTATTTTACTCTGAGACGTAGCTAAAGCACAGCTTCAGTGATGAGCCGATACTTTTAGGATCCTCTGTAAAGGGACTGGCATAAGGTGCATATTCAGTCACACCTAGAGTGGCCAAACCCGAAAGACAGCAAACTGTGAACAGCCCTGGGAGTCTTGGTGTGCGTTCTCGGGGCAGTGAGCTCACTGACAGTCAGTCTGGGTTGGGCGTGCATCCACAGAATTGGGAAGAATCCTGCTCAAGTTTCCATCCACTGGACACTTGGAGTAAGCCTGGGCTGAGGTCTGGTGACCTTGCTATGGAAGGAAGGTCACTAACCGAAGAAAGCTTTGAAGAAGGGGAGAGGACAGAAACTACCACATGTGGACCTACTGAAAGTGCAGAGGATTCTCTGCTTGCATGAGGAAAGTCCAGTTTGGGCATTAAAGGTGTCTCTGCATTGAGTCACAAAAGTGAGATTAGCCTTTTGCACAGAATTCTCCTCTCTGGAGTTGGTACTCAAGGTTCACGGGTCAGAATTCACTGCCTGTATATTTGTCAGAACTGAACAGCAGATGAAAGCAGATATGATGGTTAACCTTCATTACTAACTTGTTTAACTTCATTTTTAAAAAGCATAAGAGGATACAAGTGAGACACATCTTTGGGGCAGAGGGCGTTGTGGGATTTCGATCAGTTTTGCCAACAGCGTTTTGGGAGCAATAAACCCTAGGATATCACTGTCATCTAATTTGTTCTCTATCAGTGAGTGTTTATCCCCATTTTCTACCTAAATAAATTCTTGAGACCCTTTAACAGACTCTTGTGGTTCATGTAACAGGGTTACCTATGAAGGCAGTTCCAGTGAGGAATAAAGAAAGATCTGCTCTAAATAGAGGCACTGTCTCTTAGGCTGGATCCTGGACTGGAAAAAAGAAAAAGGACAAAGGAGAAATGCCAGTGAGCACTTGGCGGTCACTTTCCTTTCCTTATTGATCCCCAAACATATAAGGGAGCAGCCTCCTGTTGCCGTGGACAGGAGCCACACCTACTGTCCTGCCTTTGCAGCCATGATGGATGCATCCCTCCCCCAACCAGTGAACCAGAAAAATACTTCCTCATGTTCTTTTTTGCCAGGCATTTGGTCCCAGCAGTGAGAAAAATAGCTAAAACACAGCTTTTACAGAACAGTGGTATTTGCAAAGGACCTGACACAGAATCAATCCTGCAATTTCCTGTCTGTAAATGATGGAGGAGGGTCATCTGTCTATGTGTTACTTTCATTGGTTAATAAAGAAACTGCCTTGGCCCTTTAATAGGACAGAAAATTAGGTAGGCGGAGTAAACAGAACAGGATGCTGGGTAGAAGGCAGTGAGGCAGCCATCATGCTTCTCAGACCCGAGATGGATATAGGCTAAAATCTTCCTGGTAAGCCACCACAGATTTTTAAAAATGGGTTAGTCAAGATGTGAGAGTTAGCCAATAAGAGGCTACACATAATGGGCCAGGCAGTGTTTAAATAAATACAATTTGTGTGTTGTTATTTCGGGACATAAGCTTAGCCAGGCGGCCGGGAACTGGGTGGGACAAAAAAACAGGCCTGCCCACAGCTCCTTCTACATCTGTCTAACGATATGGTCCAGGAGATTCCCAGATACGTATTGCACTGGATGACTTGCAAAACCTCCCACTTCCAACTCCCAGCTTCCCACACTTTCCATCAAGTGCTCATCACCTGCCAAGTGAAAAACCTTTTAGGGAGAACAAGTTTCCGAGACTACAATCTCAATCTCTGTCAGTGTTAGGTCCCCATCAGTGTGAAGGCCCAATCAACATAAAGTTTAACATTGTTTTTGAGGAATACAGGTATTTCATGACCCGTGAATACTTGTGCATTTTTTAACTACTCCTAACCCAGAACAGTTCGATTAATCCAATCCCTCTTTTCTTTCACATTTTTCATCTTTGTGCTTTTAGTGTTTCAATGTCATCTCTGTTAAAGATGCTGCTTATTTCTCTGAAGGTGTGGACTAGAGCTTATCTACCATGGTTTTACTGTGGTAGAACTAGAGCCGCAGTGAGGTACAGTGAGCTTTCTGAATTGGTTCATCGCCAAATTCTAATCCCCAGAACTCCTCCTTTCCCATTGCTCCCCACTTTTCTAAGTTTGGAGTGGGGGAGCAGACTATATTTCAAGCTGTAATCACATGCTTTCATGCTTCGCGCTCCAACTCTTCAGAGGGTGGTTTAGCTGGCCAGCTAAACGGATCCTGGACAAACGGGCCACAGGGAGGAGTGTGCTGTCTATGATGGCTTCACGGTACTCCCCAACACTAGATAATAAGCAATGAAGAGAAGGGGTCTTATTGTGCAGTTCGCCTCCCTCCCCGACCCAGCAGTCCCTCGTGCGTAGTAGGCGGACAGTGTTTACTGCCTGGATTTGTGAATGGTGAACAGGAACCAATGAGCGGATGGCTGACTGACGGCAGGACAATGGCAGGAAGGCGGAAGTGGCTCCCTGCTTACAGTTGAGCCTCTCAGGGTTCAGCACCAGTTCCTAAGGGCAGTTCCTGCTCCTCCCCAGACTGACTCCCTAGTTGAGCGTGATGATCTTGTGCCTGTGGGTAGAGAGTGTTCTGGGGGGTTGGGGGGGATGATCGCTGCCTGATATGAGAGATGATATCAGAGATTAGTTAACCGTATGGGCTGGGTCCCAGGGGAGGTGTGTGAAATGAATCAGATTAAACAAAATTGATAATGTGAATGCTTAATCAAACAGACAAAGGTAGTCTGCACCGCTAATTAGGGGCAAATAGAGCGTCCCTCTTGTACCTCATTTAACTGACAAATTGTGCAGACAGTTTTAATGGGAGTCTGTTTAGCAAAGAGAAGGCTGTATAGTTGACAGCTTGGCAAAATGTGGTTTCTGTAACACCACATGATGCTTATGGAAATGAGCCTGGTGCAGCTGAGCTCCTAGCAGTCCTGGGTTGTGCAAATCACAGCAAAACGGACCCCGTTCACAGCCCGCTGGTCAGGGCGTTCTTAAAGGCAAAGAACTCGCTTTTTATTTTTAGTATTCGAAGAGGTCGAAGGGTGGAAGGATAGCATCCAGTGAAGTATGGCCTTACCAGACGTGGTGTAAAAATTACAATGAACATGAGTACTGTCCTGACAGGAAAATCAGAGTCACCATTCATAAAGGAGAAGCTGCGGCATTCTGCTAGGTACACAGACTAAGACCAAACAAGGCAATGCAGGGAGGTGGAGTGGCCCAAAGGCAAAAGGTGTATTATGCTTCCAAAGACTTTAATTACGAGAACTTTCCATAAGTTGCACTGTGTCTTAAGAAACATCTCAGCTCCTTTTTTCCAGTCTGCCTCCTGAACCTCAATAAGGTCCATTTCTTCTTATTTGTTTTTTTTCAGAACAAACCATCTTCCTTTCTTCAGGCTGTCTTGTCTTTGGCATTGTCACGTGATTGGAGATGTAGGGAGGGGTTTTCCAGCACAAGCATGCTCTCGGGAGCTGATGGCCTGCTCAGCTGGTGCTGGTCTCCTGGGCTTCCGTGTTCAGAAACGGTAATGTGTGAGTCCCATGGCACAGGCTGCCCTGGTCAGCATCATTTGCCGTCCTATGAGAAATGCGAAGGAATAAGCAAGCATTCAAGTGGGGTTAGGAGCTCTGAGTGGCTTTCCTGTGGTCCTGAACCCCTAAAGCCTCGCACCGTGTCCAGCTGCCAAGAAGTATGTAATCCAGGGACAAACCGCGGCACGAATTGTGTGTTTGCTTGTCATCTCAGTGTCGGGGCGGCATTGTCTAAATGCAGAAACTGGAACGTGCCAATTGGATTCACACGGTGGAGTGGAGCAGCCTTGTTCTTGGGTACCAAAGCCTGGCTTGCAGCATCCACTCTACTGGATGCAAGAAGGCTATGCATGAGGAGTATTCATTTAGTGACATGATTTTTGTGAATCACTCCACCAGTCAGACATGGTCTTTTCTGGAAAATGAACAGTTTTGCATAAAATGGTCCATTAGTGTCAATGGAGGGGTTCTGACCTCTTCTCACAGAGCACAGGGCTGCCCCGAAAAGCCTAGTCAAGTGGAACTACTGGCGCTGGGCTGGGGCTAAGACTGCCTCACTACCCCAGGGGATTGCCCTACACCAGGACGCAAAGGACAAAGTGTAACTTTTCCGTTTGTGAAGAATGGGCTTGGCAAAGCTGCTCAAATACTCTAACCCACTGCAGCGCACAGCACACGACTTTTCACAAATTATTACGGAGTCGATTGAAAAACCCCAAGCCAGAAGCATGGCATGTTTTGCCTTCCTCAAATTACACACATGTTCTGAACTGTATTAGCGCCAGCGCAGATCAAACCCATGTGAGCTTAGGCTGTAACAACTGAGTAGTTGGCAAACATTGTCTGGGAGAGGAGGTAAAGCTATTTGGAATCTCTATGAAAACAACTTGTAGATTTCTTTGTATTATTGTGGTGTTTGAGTTTAGTAATTGGTTCCTTCTGAAAGGAGGGAAAATGTGGAAAATAAGGAACTTACGAAGAAAAAATTACCAATAATATCTTGGATCCACTCATGTCTTAGGGAGTAGGCTTGCCTTCTATTTTTGGAATCTTGATTGGACCCAAATGACAATGGGCAGATGTATGATTCTGGTTCCTAGAGTTTTTAACGTTCCCCAGGGATCACTGGCCGTGTTTGGATGGGCACCAATGCAGGTGATCTAAAGTGTAGAGAGACAGCCCCGGCTGTCCTGGCGTTTTGTAGACCAGGCTGGCCCCAAGCTCTCAGAGGTGGGCCTGCCTCTGCCTCTGAGTGCTGGGATTAAAGGCACGTGTCACCACCACCCTGCCGGAAGGAGCAGTTTTTAGCTGTAGAGGATCATAATCAGAAATCAAACTGAGTGTTCAGGTTACGTTTTTATTTATTCCCGTTTCCAGTCCTGGGGATCAGTTTACACTTTAACCCACCTTAGCAGCGCAAGCATGCTTGTTGGTCTGTGTGATAGCTCTACTCTGAAAGAGATTACGAATTAACATCCAATTCAGAAACTGTGGAGAGGGGTTCCTGCCTAAGAGAGAACTTCGGGTTTTATTTACTGAAGTTCAGGGCAGAGGATGATGTCATCACTTGATTTCGGCTATAATTTGTTCAGAGCAAGAGTCTCTCTCTTCATTCATTTCCCTTGAGAGGCTTTGTTTATTGCCTTTAGAAAGATGAAGTCTTGGTGTGTAGTCTGGCTGAATTGGAGCTCACATTATATACTGATTAGTCTGACTTTCAAATCTGTGGCAATTCTCCTGCCTACGCCTCCTGGAGCGGCAGTGGGGCTGAGGCTGACATTCCAGGAATCTGCTTGTTAAGTTTCGAACCTGGGACAACTGACTGAGGCATTTAGTTAACATCAAAGCGGACCTGGCTGCCAGGTTTTCCCAGCATGCCTCAGCCCCTACCTCTTATAGGATAAGGCTGGCACACCCTGCTTTCCATCCAGAACTCTCCAGCCCAGGGGACTGGGCTACCCTTTCCCCGGAGGCTCTTTGCTATAGAATCCTTTTGGTTACCCTTCCTTTATGTGCCTTTGCCATCCTGGTTGCCGGACCTGGTTCTCCTCTCTCCCTTCTCCCCCACTTCCTCTTTCCACTGAGTCCTGTCTACTCTGGACTTTCCCAGATATCTCTGCCTCTGGCTATGCACTCATGTATCTATAATAAACTTTCTCCTCCATCATGCCTAGGAACAATCATGTCCTTTCCTTTCCTTTTATTCACTACTACACCCAGCTTTAATGAGAGATTTTTCGTTCTGTTACAGTCAGTGCGTTGCTACGATTACCATAGCAACATCCAAGTAGAACTGAAGGAAGTTCATTCTTAAGTGGGTGTGGTCTGCCAACAACTAGCTGACGTCCAGACCTCTCTAAATGCAGCTAGGGACTAAATCATTAGGTCACATGATTCTGCATCACCACTAGGCTTGTCGGTCTTTCCAGACAGTCAAGGTCACTGGGTAGGAAGGGCCCTCTGAGTGCTGCACACAGACCTGCAACTAGAAGGAAGAACCAGGGGCACAGAGGACGGACGCTGACAAGATCTGCTTATGAGCTCTTTTGGTTAATGATGGAGTGAGCAAGAACTGAGTTAATTGTATAAAGAAAATAAAAAATGCTGCATGAACTCATGCTACATGATATTTGAATTTTCCCCAGTTCAGTTACTTTGTAAAAGACTGTGACAGGGTGCTTGACAGAAGCCACTTAAGAAAGGAGAGCTTCCATTTGGGCTCATGTTTCAGAGGGTGTCAGTTCATCATGGCGGAAGGTGTCGTGGGCTGTGGGGAAGTAGCTCCTCTTTGGTTCCAACATATTACCACTTGTTTTGTTCACAGCTCAGACACGAAGAAGTAGGAAGTTCTAGCAGAAGCAAGGTCAAGCTCTAACTCTCATGAACTTCCCAGCTACCACACCACCCAAGGGCTTCACAGCCATCCCCAACACAGCACCTCCATCTGGAGACCAAGCAGTCACACCGGGGGCGGGGGGGGGGGGGCATTTTACACACAAACCTTAACATTCCCCAAATCAACACTTCCTTCGCCAACTCCCCCCACCTCAGTGCTGCCAAGGAGAAAACAAAAACTAGATAGAACCAGCTAGGCTAATCCTTTCTCTCTTCCTACCTCTGTGTGAGCTCAGTCACCTGTACAACCACTTGGTAGATTCCAGTTGCACTTATACAACTCTGCATCTGGTAATTTGATGTTAGATGCATTGTAAATGTCCACCATTTGGACCTTACGTCTGAATTTGAACAACGGAAAATTCAGGGACCTTTACATTGTTTTTTTTTCCCCTTAGCCGATTTTAAAGCTTTGCATGCAAACTTAAGTGGCATGTGAATATAAGTTATTTGTAACCATTTTTAATCGCAGGCAAGGAGTATAATTTCTGTTGAATAAGTGACAGCAAATTGTTATACCTCACTGTTTAGTTTTAATCACTAAATATTAATCAAAATTATGTTTAAAAGCATTAAAACGTGTATGTGCTACTGAAAGTATTTCAAATCAACTAATTTTCAAGTGGTTATGGAAGAAGAGCATACAGCAAGGATGATCTCTGCCCTTTCAAATATCAGCTTGTTGAAATGTTCTTTCATCTTTATGATTTTTTGAACAACACTATTAATATTTATTTCAGTAGAGAAGTTATTCAATGGTCATCAATTTTGTAAAAATTACTATTATTTAAGTATCTGCATCTTCTCAATTGTTTTGCAGTCCATGGTTGTTTCAAATAAATATGCAGAACTCCATATAATGTGCCAGTTAGGTTGATGTTTAGGAGACCTGTAAATCAGCAGCCAGTGCCAATAATATTGAGTTCTGTGAGTAAGGTCACTGCCCCTTCCAGAGGCAGGACTAGTCTTCCACCATCTGAAATGGCAAGTCATTCTGCCACTTTATTCTTTCTCCCCACTTTTGGATGCTTCTTAGTTTCTGTCACCAGCAAATGTGAAGTTGTTCTGGACAGTTTCATCACCATGGCAGAGCGGAGGTGAGGGCGGGCTGCTCGAGCTAATTGATAAACCTCTCCTTTTGATGATCAGGGTTTGCCTTCTGTCCAGCCACACAATCTATTGCCCCTGCAAGGCACCAAGATTTCCTTGTGGAATTCTGGCAGATATTGGAAATTGTGGTGGCAAATTAGCGGGGGCCATAAACCAGAAGTGACAGCTCCAGCGCCCTGATGGGGAGAAGGTAGCAATCCCTTGCCCACAGCAATTGGCCAGGCTTATCATATGGAGTAATCACAACAGATCTGGGGAAATAATGGGCACCAGATGTTATCGCTTTGTAGGCTGGGGCTCTCCAGAGACCAAACCATGACAGGAAGGCTCCCTAAAAACAGAAAGAAGAGGCCAGGGCTTATTAATCAAACCAGAGACTGGATGTGATCATCTACTGCTTCAGTGCAATGGTTTCTTTCTGATGTTGATGAATAGAGGAGAGATTTCTGAGGGAGCGTACAGTCTATATAGCTTTACCACGCAATGTACACACAGAGCTCAACTTGTTGTCTGTTAATGTATTTCTGAGATCAAATGTCACTTGATTTAATTGCACTTAAGCAGTGATATATTGGGGATTATTTCAAGTCTTTGATTTTTTTCTTTATTTTTCTCCATTTTATTTCTTTTATTTATTTATTTATTTATTTATTTTATTTCCATTTATTTCTTTATTTATTTCCATTTTAAGATTTGATTGGAGCACATCATATGTTAAAAATAGGAAAAGCAAAATAACAACAAAATTCCATAGACGGCAAAGGTGAGCCAAATCATCAGGTCTTTAAAATTGTTTATTAGTAATTGTTCTAACTGTTCAAATGTCTAGATAGAGAGTGATCATTTTATACATGATGAAATGTATAATACTCAAATCACAGCTGTGAGCTTTTCTGTCTCCTTACACATTTGAAACATTTGGGGACTAGCATTTGATAATCGTGCGTGTTTATGAGGTAGTATGATTTCCACATGATACAGAATATAACATAATCTCTTTGCCTATAGGTTATTTCACTTTATATAAACACCCTGTTTCTATCACCATTTATCTATTGGTGGCCACTTGGGTTGATCTCATACCAGGGATTAAGAAGAGTGCAGTACTAAGCATGGGTGGACGGTATCTCTTTGCAATGCTGATATAATTTCGTTAGACTATAGATTGATAAGAGAGATATCTGGATCATAGGATAAATTTAGGTTTTCGATTTTTTGTTTTTGAGATGCCAGCATACAGTTTTCCTTGGTAGCTATGCTGGCTTATGTTCCTGGGGGCAGTATTTTAATTTGCTTTTCTCTGCATCCTGTCCAGCATTTGTTCTTGGTATTTTTGTAGAGCCACTTTAACAGACGTGAGATTATGTCTTACTGTGGTTTTGATTTACAGATTCCTGGTATTAAGCAATTTTCACAAATGTGTTGGCCACTTTAGTTTCTTCTTCTGAGCTGTGTCTACCTTATCTTTTCTCATTTATAATTGGGCTACTAAACTTTTTATTACTGAGTTTTCTGAGCCCCTCTACACATCTGATAAATCTTTGTTTCTTGACAGTTATCCATTTGAGGTGCTCGATGACTGTCATCTGGTTCCTCCGTCTTTCTCAGTCCCATGCTCGGTCTGTTGCTAAGAGACAGTGCTGTCTTTATTTCCAGTCTCTCGCTCTCTTGCATTAGCTTCTTTCCTTTTCACTGGTTTCTCATCAAATACTACGTATTTGGAGAATTACTGCAGCCTCCAAAGTAGCTGTGTTCTGGATCTCTCTCCTTCCATCTCATCATCTGACTCTGGAGTTTCTGGAACGCTTCATACGCCTTGCCACCACCCTAAGCCCCAGCAACACTCACCCCTGCAAGCTCCAGTAACACTCACCCCTACACAAGCTCCAGCCATGCTCACCCCTACACAAACCCCAGGCACACTCACCCCTACACAAGTTCCAGCCACACTCACCCCTACACAAACCCCAGGCACACTCACCCCTACACAAGCCCCAGCCACACTCACCCCTACACAAGTTCCAGCCACACTCACCCCTACACAAGCCCCAGCCACACTCACCCCTACACAAGCTCCAGCCATGCTCACCCCTACACAAGCTCCAGCCACGCTCACCCCTACACAAGCTCCAGCCACGCTCACCCCTACACAAACCCCAGCCACACTCACCCCTACACAAACCCTAGCCACACTCACCCCTACACAAACCCCAGCCACACTCACCCCTACACAAGCCCCAGCCACACTCACCCCTACACAAGCTCCAGCCATGCTCACCCCTACACAAGCTCCAGCCATGCTCACCCCTACACAAACCCCAGCCACACTCACCCCTACACAAACCCTAGCCACACTCACCCCTACACAAACCCCAGCCACACTCACCCCTACACAAACCCCAGCCACACTCACCCCTACACAAGCTCCAGCCACATTCACCCTACACAAGCCCCAGCCACACTCAGCCCTGCACAGATGCCTGCCTCCAGCTCCCTCTTGATCTCTGTGCTGCCTTGTGAACACTGTCCTGCCACTGGTTACACTAAAAGGGATGGAGGACAAGTCAGAAGTCAGGTAACAGTTGAGAAATCGAGGGAGAGAAACGCGGGTACAGTTCAGGGATAGAGCACTTATCTGGCATGCGTAATGGCCTAAAATCCTTGATGCTGCACATTTTGGGAAGGAAGAAAACCAAGACTTGAACTAAGCACTTGATAAGTGAATTAGAGGGGAAAAAAGGAAGATATTCTGGGGATGAACTGTCACATCTAATATTTTATATTATGTATCTCTATCTATCTATCTATCTATCTATATGTTATTTATTGGATAATGAAAATTACAGTTTTTTGAGTAATAAATATACATTTTAGATTAGATGACCCTACGAGCACTGCTAAGGTAAATGTCTCTTATCTGTACCAAGTTTACCAGGTGTCAAACGCTGTCTGCGAGCTTCATAAACAACTTTATCAAGTAGCTAGAGTTACTGACACCATTAAATATCGTTATGGAAAAGTTTAAGTCCTCCATTGTGGAAATTTTCAGACAAGGTTATATAAGTAAGAGCACACGCTTTCATCTACCCACTAACTAAACCAATAACTCCCGACTCCAGGCTGACTCTAGACCAATTTTAGTTAGCCCATTTCCCATGACTGCGGAAGCCTCCATAAGCAAAAGCTCAGACAACATGCCATTTTCTCTACCCTAGCTTTATTTTAAAGATGAGGGAACTAAGGCATCAAGTTAAGCAGTTGTCAAAGGTCACACAGCCAGTGAGTGGCAGCGCCCAGATGTGAACATCTGCCCTAATGTATTGTGACAATATCTTGGATAGCACCAAGGGTCTCTAACTGAACATCCACATGACCATGCCAGGGGCAGATAAAATTGCGTGTTATCTGAGACTTTTCTTTAGGCAGAGGGTTAAAAGACCGGGGAATGAAGAGAACGGAGGAGGCTCTGGAGAAGATGGAGAAGGGACAACCGGGGAAGAAGTGACAGAGTACACTGCAGAGGTGCAGAGTGTTCGCCTCAGATGAAAGCAGGGAGTGAGTAAGGGAAGCATTGGGGCACAGAGCTAGGTAGGTGCATGAGGAGACCTGGTAAGTAGAGGAAAAGGAAAGTGTGATGGATGAGCAAGCTCCTGTCGAGCCCTGGCGGGGAAGACCTACCCCTTTAGCATTTCCTGAAAGCCACTTTCTGTTTGGAGCCCTGGCCAGTTGCATGACTTTCCTCCTGGCCTTTATATCCTACGATTCAAGTCAAGAAGGAAAATTATTCTCCCATTAGCCATTCACTAAATAGCTCCATCCTTGTAGCCGGATCTCTGCTGGGTCTGAGTATGTTGTTCTTCCGCCACTAAATGCTATTCGGAGGCTTTGTCAGCTGGGGCTTTGGGAAGGGAGCCCTTCTGTCATGCACATGGGTAAGTGGGTGGGGTGGGGCTGTGCCACTGTCATCCATCATCCTCCATCAGTGTCAATACCACCTGCGGAGACACAGCCAACGGGTAGCCTGTCACCCAGGCCTGACAGCTGGCCATCAGGCCCAGGTGGGAGTCCTGATGGCTTTCCAAAGTATTTGTTATCGCTGTTGTTGTCTACTACCTGTGAGCTCCAGGAAGCTATTCCTCCTCAGAAATGCAAGACAGTCACGATTTTAATCCCCTTCACAAAGTTGGCCAAAGTCAGGCTAAGCCATGATGGATTTGCTCTGGCTTTATTTAAATTAGGGCACCATAGAAGACCAAATTCCAGGCTGCTCAGGAAAGAAACTTTCTGTCACTTAACTCTCTTTGCCGCTGAAACTTTGGCTGGTGCCTCCTTTTTCAAGTTGAGGCTTATCAATTATACCTCGATATAAAATGAAGATAATAATGAAGCACACAGTGCTCTGATGTTTGTGAATCACTATAATAACCTCCCAAAAAACAGCGTGCACTATCTGCTGGCTTTCCTACCACAGAATTAATAATACCACCTATTATAGAGCTTGGGGATATATTTTTGTCACCTTTATTGTCCTTTAAAGATGAAATCACAAAATCAAAGCAGAGTAGAAGTTTTATTGATAAGTGTAGTTCTCTCAGGACTGGTGTGACACTTTGCTGTAGCAGGTGCCTCGTTTTTCTTTAAACAAATGAAAATTCCCTAGGTAATCTTGGAGTCATGATAAGTTTTTAAAAAATCATAAACAGTTAACATGAATGTCAACAAGCAAATCAAACTAAAAAATAAATAAACAACAGAAGAGAAAGAAGCTAGAGGAGAATGGATGAACAAAGCAAGCTTCCATATTTCCCAACTGCAATGTTGACATTAATTGGACAAATATTTTACTAGCAAATGTTTGTGTGACAGGTTTTTTTCCTTAGAGTCATCTGTAAGCAAACATATATCCTCACAGGAGTACTTCCATTCCAAGGGTGGAAGTGATTAGAGAGAGGAGTACATGAGCCTTTATTTGAGAGCTTTATCTAATGCACTGCAGAACCCTAAAAAGATCTGATTGTGTCTAGCAAACTTTTGGCAGAGCCTGCATTTCCACATCTCCCCTGTCCCTGAGAGAGGACAGTCTCCAACACATGGGAAAGCAGAAGTAGAAAATGGGCCTGTTTATTTCATTTGATTACTTTTTGGAAACGTTTATACCTGAGTACTGTATTACATCATTTCAAACCTTTACTCTTCTCCCACTAACTCCTGAGTCCCCTGACTCCCTCTCAAATTCACGACCTCTTCTTCTATAATTACAATTGTTACACACACACACACACACACACACACACACACACACTACTGTTTATTAGCATCGTCCACATGTACATGTGTTTGGGACTCATCACTTGAGATTGGATAAATAACCTATCAGGAGGTTCAACCCTGAGAAAAAAATTATTTTCCTTCTCTCTGCAGCCATTAATCATCTCATGCTTGTTTTAAACTGATAGACAAACTTGCTCGCATCATATCAAATATCAAAACTCAGTTTCGGGAGAGAGATTTTATACTATATTAAAAACCATGGTCAGTATCTGAGACTACAAAACCCCATGAAAGTTGCTCAATTGGAGGCCAGATGATCCCAGATGAACCTTAGCAAAACTTTTCTCAGCCTTTGCTTTATTTCTTGTGCTTCATTCTCAACTCTCAACCTGCTAAGGCATGAACCTGGGGTGTTCCCCACAGGCTCATATGGTCAATACTTGAGGTGGTAGAAACTATAGGAGGTGGTTTCTGGTTGGTTTAGGCAAGTCACGAGGAGTGAGTTGTTGGGTGTTGTGGGATATTTGTACACTGGATAAAGATGTATTGCTGTGATTGGTGTTTAGAAAACTAAAACTTCTAAAGTTCATCATGCGAAGCACTAGATAATTCCACATAAGGAAAGAATAACTGAAACATTGTTTTCATGGTAGATCAGAAGTATGTGATATTTTATGTTTGTAGCAGCTTTAACCCACATGTACATATACTTTTGTCTTATATTTTGATATTTTGATTTTATAGTCCAATCATCAAATAGACAGGATCTGGGTACTGAAATAAGAAATCACTCAGTATTGGGAAGTGAATGGAAGCCCTGTCTTGGATTTACAGGGTATTCATTCCTTCCCTGGCTCACTAAACTCACCACCCCACCAAACAGAACACCCAAAGTGTAAGAAGATCTAGTGTGAAGGTATTATGCTTTTCATTTGTTTTGTTTTGTTTTACTATGACAGAAACAAGGGTAACTGTCTACTTTATACTTTGGGAAAGAAGAATGGATATATTGGGTACTTATATTTCAAGCACCCACCTGCTAGACTGTAATTTATGGCATAAATAGACATGGCCCATTTTTAGACAAGTCCTCATCTTTAGCTCAGGCTGCCCTTCTTCTTTACGCATCTAGAATAAACGTCTAGAATAAATGTGTGATTACCAAATCAGCCTTTTCTGAACTCAAAGCAGTTGCCCACTGAAAACCTGAATACATGTCAGTGGTGTGGTGTACATATTTTAATTTTCCAAATTCTACAAAATGGAATACATTCATCTGCCAGATTTCATTCCTTTGAGTACCCTATGGGTTACTTCCTGCATGTAGTGGTGTTTAGTTACATAAAGAACAAATAGGACATCTTATAATCTCCTTAGCTTGTTGTGATGTAATAGAAAAGTTTTTTTAAACCTTTGCTATTGACAGAATTTTTTAAATACAATTCTGAAGCCTTCAGCACATTTCTAATCAATATTGATCAATTTCTGCATTACCTTGTGCCAGAAGACCATATGGGATCGGATTTGTATTATGAATATGTGACAAAGCCTATTCCTGATTATATCTTGAACCTGAATAAATAATTAAGTCAATTATGTATCATCTGGTATAAATTCAGCTGTTTCAATTTGCAAAACATTTCTTTCTGCATATTGTAAATCAGTAACTATATTGAGAGGTTGTTTAAAATTCCTTAGTAACATGAGAATAGCATATAATTTTGACTTTTGGACAAATCATTAGAGCTTTGTTTCACTTTACTTGAATCTGATAATTTGTAACCTGCCTTTCCTGATTTATTTGCATCAGTATAGAATGTAGGGGCTCCAGGTATTGATGTGTCACGTACAATGCGAGGAAGGATCCAATTAGATCTCTTTATAAGGTAAATTCTATCACTTTTGGAATAGTTGTTATTAATCATTCCAAAAAATTAGTACAAGATTTTTGCCAGGGTTCATTGTCTTCCCATAATTTTTTAATTTCATCAATAGTAAAAGGTACTATAATTTCTGCTGGATCTATTCCTGCTAATTGATGAAGTCTCAATTGTTTAAATAATTAATTCAGAGACATTTTCCACATAAGATTTTAATTTTTACTCAGTTTATGTGGTAAAAAGATCCATTCTAAAATAATATCTTCCCTCTGCATTAAAATTCCTGTAGGGAAATATTTGGAGGGTAATATGACCAGAATGTAGTTAAGATTTAGGTCTACATGATCCACATGTGCCTCCTGTAATTTCTCTTCAATCAAAGTTCATTCTTAGCGTCAGCTGTTAATTCCCTGGGACTATTTAAGTCTTTGCCACCATCTAAAGTTTTGGTTAAATTTGAAGGGGTGTTATCCCAAAAGTGGGCTGTAGATTGAAAATATTTCCTAGCAACCTTTGGAAGTCATCAAGAGTCTGCAATTGATTACTCCTAATTTGTACTTTTTTGTTCTTATTTTTTGTAAACATATTTTATAACCTAGACAATTGATAGAATCTCCCCTTTGTATTTTTTTTTTCAGGAGCAATTTGTAATTCCCAACTAGGCAAAACTTTCTTTACTTCTTCAAACATTCTTTCTAAATTATTTACATTTGAATCCTATAGCAAAATGTCATTCACGTAATGGTAAATTATAGATTCAGGAAATTGCTTGTGTATTATTTCCAATGATTGGCTTACAGAATATTGTAATATTGACACCGTGTGCAGCTATTTAACATTCCATATGAGAGGACCCTCAACTTTTAGTAGGCTGAGAATTATTATAAGTAGGCACTGTGAAGGCAAATTTTTCTCTATCTTTTTCTTGTAAAACTATAGTGAAAAAACAATCTTTTAAATAAATAACTATAAGAGGCCATCCTTTTTTTTTTTTTTTTTTTTTTTTTTTTAGAAAGCCTGCTGCAACTACCTGGGTAGCACAATGGCTTCTATTTTTTAAAGATTTATTTATTATGTATACAATGTTCTGGCTGTATGTGTGCCTACACGCCAGAAGAGGGCACCAGATCTCATTACAGATGGTTGTGACCCACCATGTGGTTGCTGGGAATTGAACTCAGGACCTCTGAAGGAAAGTCAGTATTCTTAACCTCTGAGCCACCTCTCCAGCCCAAGAGGCCATCCTTTAGGCAAATAAGGATTCCAGATTGTAGAGAGGCAATTGGTTACTTCACCTTATTAACAGCTCTGTCACCATTCTCCATTTTCTATATTTCTTTTTAATAACAAAGACAGGAGATTTCCAAGGGCTGGTTGATTCTTCAATATGCTGAATGTCTAGTGTTTCTATTCCAGCTGTTCTAAAGTCTGCAATTTTTTTTATGATTTAAAGGCCATTGTTTAACCCATACTGATTTCTTAGTTAACCATTTTAAAAGTAGGACCTTTAGTACCTCTGAAAGCTTGTTAGTTGCTTTGTGTTTTTGTACAGCCTGAATGGCTGGTGACTGGTTTTTATAGTTCCTCATAATATCCTTCCCAGAAACATGAGTTGGTTTATATTTCATTTCTGAGACTTCAGAAATGTTAATCTGGGTATTCCATTGCTGCAACAGATCACCACCTCATTGATTCACTGCTATATTAGTTACATATGACCTCCTCCTTCCTCTCTGTCCTTTTGTCCCTATGCGTTCAATCCATCTCATGTTTTGTTTTACTTGAGATAGGGTTTCAATTCCTAGGAACTGAATATCTGCCTCCTGAAGATTATAGAATAATAATAGTCACATCCACACCATGTCCAGTAATCCTTCAATTGCAATGTTATTGATTCATACTCTCAACATTGGTCTTTGATCATTTATAGAAGTCTGCAAAAATATATATTTCATATTTTCTATTGGAAGTTTTGATTCATCCTCTATGTTTATTCTATCATCTAGAGCAGTATTTTCTACAACAGGCCCTGGATTTTCTAATATTCCCGGGGAGGCATGTCTTCCATAGTGACTGGGAATGACTGGACTACATTTGACTTGGGAAGCCTGTGAGAGGCCCCCTCAAGGAGTTTCCCAATGGTAATGGATTGTCTTGTTTGTCTCTTATTGATCTACATTCAAATTTATTTATTTATTTATCAAATTAACTTACCTCCATTATAATTTTCAGAAAATTGTTGTAGGTGTAATAGTCTTGATTGGTCAGCAGGTGTCACAGCTGTGGCAGTAAGGCAGGCACCTGAATTACCTGAGACTTATAATTTACTAACAGATTTAGTTAATTACTTAAAGGCAGCACACCTTCATATGGAGAAGGTTTGAGCTGGGCAGAAGGTTAAAAAACCCAGAGCTTGCAGGTAGTTGTGAGCCGCATGGTTACTGGCCAGAGCTGGGGCCAGGCACTTGTGGATGCAATGTGGATGTGAATACAAGCCTGTTTTCCAGGTGCAGGGTTAGAGCCTCTGCTCCCCATGTCAGAGCTCAGCCAGACCACAGCAGGCCTGGCAGAAGCCAGAGAAGCCATGGAAAAGTTGTGGCAGAAAGTGGGCAGCAGTAGGTGGGACCAAGCCACACAGATGTGGATTGCGACAGGAAACTGCCAAGTCATCACGGTTGCCGGCCCTGCCAAACCATGTGCAGCTGCATGCCAGAGGGGTAGTTCAGCTGTGTGGGGTGGGAGAAGGCTGAAGATGGGGTTGGGGGTGGTCTGGGCAGGACCCAGCAATGGCATGATCTCAGGCCCTGTGGGCACCAATTTGTTGGTATACAAAAGAGTTCGAATATAGCCTGGAATAGAGTATAACAAAGGATTATTTATTAGGGGATAAACTCACAGAAATAATAGCGATCCACAGTTCTCTGTGTGTTCTGGGAATGGAACTGAATCCAGCAGCCAAGAGACCCATGCACGCTTTTTGTCTGCATTTATTGTACGTGAGGCCATGTCCAATGTGGGTCAGTATCTTAAAGGTTATATTGGCTGAAGGAGTTTCCATAAAAGAGTGCATTGGCAAGACTCTTATAAACAAAAAACAAGGGTAAGCTTACAAGTTATTTAACATGATTTTATATGACACAGGAGTGTTCAGAGATGAACACTCCTAAATCAGGGGAAACATTTATGCTTATTTTTGAGGAAGAATGGGCAACCAGGTAAGAAAGTAATTGGTACAATCTGATGGTAATAAAATAAGTAATCATAGCAAGGCCATTTTGGACTTTTTTTTTTTCGTTGCTTCTATTTGAAACAAGATTTCATGTAGCATAGTCTGCTCTCAAACTTGATATGTGGCCAAGGATGTCCTTGAGATTTTGATCCTGCTGCCATCACCTCCTGAGTTCTGGGACTGCATGCTTATGTCACAGACCCTGGCTTATGAGGTGTTGGCGACTAAACCCAGTGCTGGTGCGTGTGCAGTGCATACTCTACCAATGGGGCTGCATCACAGCCAGCCGCATTATCCGGTACGTACAGATCACGTATTGCTTCTCTCCATGCTATCTCTTCTGTCAGTTATGAGGCAAGGTGGCTGTCACACAGGGGTCTTCAGGTACTTCAGAGGAACAGGTCAGAGAGTGACAGTCTCGGGCTTTATGATTAGCTTTGGAGGAGAGGAACTCTATTTTCTATGACCCACCTCAGAGAAGAGGAATTTTGCTATCTGTGATCTACTTCAGGGAGAAATGGGAGTGGGGGGAGTCAGGGAAAATTGCTTGCTTCTGATTCTTTAACTGCAAAGTACACAACACGGTAAAGCGCTAAACTGTGGGGTGTCACTTTCTGAACGCCAGGGGAAAGAGGTATCAAAGTCTTCAGTCAATCAAGAACTATTTATGGATTTGGGGGTTAAAGCTAATACCATCCTAATTGTATAGTTAAAAGTGGGGAGACAATTAAGTTCCTCAAGGAGACATTAGACACTGAAGGAAGGCAGTGGTCCTACTGAACAGATACTATGTATTAGCTCCACGCTGAGCTGCTGGGACCAAACTAGTGCAGTCTGGAAATGATTCTACTCACTGAGGTGTGTGTGTGTGGCGGGGGTGGAGAGCGTTTTTCTTTCTACTTTGCTTAGTCTTTTCCAAACTGGTTGCCCCCAAAACTGCAGTGTTTAAAAAAAAAAGAAAAATTATTTCTCATTCAAGGAACATGGTAGCTTTGCTCTGCTCGATCACTCAGGAATAAATTTCTTCCTTCCTACAGATGAAGCTGGTCACTGCTAAGAGGAAATCAAGGCCAGGGCTTCAGTAGATTTCCTTTTACATAAATGTCTATAACTCCTCGGTTCTTTTCACTGGTAGGATTTTAGACAAGTGGCCTCATGGTAACAAAGGAAGCTGGGAAATGTAGTCTGTAGCTGGGGTTGGGCCGATCATAGAGGGCTAGAAAGAATGGATTTGAAGGGAAAAATTGTCATAGACAATAGGAGTGCTAAACATGGATATGGTAAACAAAGAGATGACTGAGATGACCAGATTTAGATTGAGGGAATTCCTTTTGAGTGTGAAAAGAGGAGTCTGCTGACAGAGTCCCCTGTCAGGATGCCGTGATAAGTATTCAGTAGTGAAATGAAATGTGACCGTCTGAACCAATGCTTCCTTGAAGATGAGAACAATTGTTGAAAGATTGCTTTCCTTGTATTCTGTCCTCATGCTGCCTGGGTCCCCAGTTCTGGAGAGGTCTAAATGGATTGGATTTTTAAATGCTTTTTCTGTTTTTATTTTTATTTTTTTTTATTGATTTTTTTTTGAGCTCTGCATTTTTCTCTGCTCCCCTCCCGGCCTTTTCCCTCCCCTTCAACCCTCTCCCAAGTTCCCCATGCTCCCAATATGCTCAGGAGATCTTGTCTTTGTCTACTTCCCATGTAGATTGGATCCATGTATGTCTCTCTCAGAGTTCTCATTGTTGTCTAGGTTCTCTGGGATTGTGTTTTGTAGGCTGATTTTTCTTTGCTTCATGTTTAAAAACCACATATGTGTGAGTACATATGATAATTGTCTTTCTGGGTCTGGGTTACCTCACTCAAAATGATGTTTTCTAGCTCCATCCATTTGCCTACAAAGTTCAAGATGTCATTGTTTTTTTCTGCTGTGCAGTACTCCATTGTGTAAATGTACCACATTTCCCTTATCCATTCTTCAGTTGAGGAGCATTTAGGTTGTTTCCAAGTCCTGGCTATGACAAACAAAACTGCTATGAACATAGTTGAGCATATGTCCTTGAGGCATGATTGAGCATCCTTTGGGTATTACTGGGTCTTGAGGAGGGTTGTTTCCTAATTTTCTGAGAAATCGCCACACTGACATCCAAAGGGGCTGTACCAGCTTGCATTCCCATCAGCAATGCAGAAGTGTTCCCTTACCCCACAACCTCTCCAGCATAAGATGTCATTAGTGTTTTTGATCTTGGTCATTCTTACAGGTGTTAGATGGAATCTCAGAGTTGTTTTGACTTGCATTTCTCTGATGACTAAGGATGTTGAACATTTCCTTAAGTGTCTTTCAGCCATTTTAGATTCCTCTGTTGAGAGTTCTCTGTTTAGGTCTGTACTCCATTTTTTTTATTGGATTATTTGTTCTTTTGGTGACCAATTTCTTGAGTTCTTTGTATATTTTGGAGATCAGCCCTCCGTCTGATGTGGGGTTAGTTAAGATCTTTTCCCATTCTGTAGGCTGTCATTTTGTCTTGCTGACTGTGTCCTTTGCTTTACAGAAGCTTTTCAGTTTCAGAAGGTCCCATTTATTGATTGTTTCTCTCAGTGTCTGTGTTGCTGGGGTTATATTTAGGAAGTGGTCTCCAGTGCCAATGCATTCAAGTGTATTGTTCATTTTCTCTTCAGTAAGGTTCAGTGTGCTGGCTTTATGTTCAGGTCTTTGATCCATCTGGATTTGAGTTTTGTGAATAGTGATAGATATGAATCTATTTTCATTCTCCTACATGTTGATATCCAGTTATGCCAGCACCATTTATTAAACATGCTTTCTTTTTCCATTTGATAATTTTTTGCTTCTTTGTCAAAAATTCAGGTGTTTGAAGGTGTGTGGATTAATATCCGGGTCTTTGATTCAGTTCCATTGGTCCACCTGTCTGTTCTTATACCAATACTAGGCTGTTTTCAGTATTGTATCTCTGTAGTAGAGTTTGAAGTCAGGGATTGTGATGCCTCCAGAAATTCTTTTATTGTACAGAATTGTTTTGGCTATCCTGGGTTTTTTTGTTTTTGCTTTTCCATATGAAATTGAATACCATTCTTTTCTAGTGAAGAATGTTGCTGGGATTTTGATGGGCATTGCATTGCCTCTGTAAACTGGTTTTGGCTAAGATTGCCATTTTTACTATGTTAATTCTACATTTTACTATGTTAAATCTCCCAGGAGCATGGGAGATTTTCCATTTTTGGTGTTTTCTTCAATTTCTTTCTTCAAAGATTTAAAGTTTTTGTCATACAAGTGTTCCACTTGTTTGTTTAGAGTTACTCCAAGATATTTTATGCTATTTGTGGCTATTGTGAAAAATGATGTTTCTCTGATTTCTTTCTCAGCCCAATTATCATCTGTGTATAGGAGGGCTACTGATTTTTTTAAGTTAATCTTGTATCCTGCTATATTACTGAAAGTGTTTATGAGCTGTAGAAGTTCCTTGGTAGAATTTTTGGGGTCACTTATGTAAACTATCATATCATCAGCAAATAGTGAGAGTTTGACTTCTTTTTTTATTTGTATCCCCTTGATCTCCTTCTGTTGTCTTATTGCTCTAGCTAGGCCCTCAAGAACTATATTGAATAGATATGGAGAGAGTGGACAACCTTGTCTTGTTCCTGATTTCAGTGGGATCGCTGTGGAGTTTCTCTCCATTTAGTTTGATGTTGGCTGTTGGCTTGCTCTATATTGCCTTTATTGTGTTTAGGTATGTTCCTTGTATCCCTGCTAAGCAGATCGTTTTAACACCTCCCTACACATGTGCAAGAGTGAACAGTAATAAAACTCCAATGATCCCAAGGCAGGGAAGAACTTTCCTGTAGTGCAACTGTTTTTATAATACGATAATCAAAATAGAGCCCTACAGTTTTATTTATTTTACTTAGTTATTTCTGTACTGGCCCCCATCCTCACTCAACCTCAGTTTCCTCAGGGTGCCTGACGACCCAATAACCACAAGCTACTCGCAGCCGGTAGAGGTAGCACATTAGAAATTCATTTTTTCCTGTCATAATAAGAAAAGTGGGGAACGATAGCCTGAGCATAGTTCCAAGTGGGGAACCCGCAGAATCGCAGATCTGGTGAGTCCCTTTTGCTGATATTTCTTCTCAGGGGGAGTCATTTTCTAAGGACCTGAAGACGGGGGGGGGGGGGGGGACAGGGGAACCCTGTTGTTTTCTTTCCTCTCATTTTTGGGCAATTTCATTCTGTCCTACCATCTTGGACTCTGTTTTTTTGTCAAATGGAGGTAGGAACACCTGATCTGGATGTTGGGACTGTAATTTCTTTAAACTCAAGTCCCTTGTAGAATCACAGGCACTCGACTAAGTATATAGCTTGTTTTTCTTGATTTGCCTCTGTAGATTTTTCCTCCCTAACATCACCTTCCTAGGTTTGTCTCTCAGGTCCTGGAGATGGTAATTTAACTGGGGGGAAATTAAGGGGAAGAGAAATGAGACCCCTTTTTGGAATAATTTTTTTATTAAAAATTTCTGCCTCCTCCCCGCCTTCCATTTACTCCCCCTCCCTTTCCTGTCCAGAGAGCAGTAAGGGTTCTCTGCCCTGTGGGAAGTCCAAGGTCCTCCCCCCTCCATCCAGGTCTAGGAAGGTGAGGATCCAAACAGGCCAGGCCCCACCAAAGCCAGTATGCATAGTAGGATCCAAATCCAGTGTCATTGTCCTTGGCTTCTCAGCAGCCCTCATTGTCCGCCATGTTCAGGGAGACCAGTTTTATCTCATGCTTTTTCAGTCCCAGTCCAGCTGGGCTTGGTAAGCTCTGAATAGATCAGCCCCACCATCTCAGTGGATGGGAGCACTCCTTGCAGTCCAGACTTCCTTGCTCATGTTTTCCCTCCTTCTGCTCCTCGTCAGGACCTTGGGAGCTCAGTCCGGTGCTCCAATGTGGGGCGGAATAAATTTTTGAGTTAACCTTGTATCCTGCTACATTACTGAAAGTGTTTATGAGTTGTAGGAGTTTCTTGGTAGAATTTTTGGAGTCCCTTATGTAAATTATCATATTGTCAGCAAATAGTGAGAGTTTCACTTCTTCTTTTCCTATTTGTATCAACTTGATCTCCTTTTGTTGTCTTATTGCTCTATATTGAATAGGTATGGAGAGGGTGGATAACTTTCTCTTGTTCCTGATTTCAGTGGGATCACTTTGAGTTTCTCTCCATTTAGTTTGATGTTGGCTGTTGGCTTGCTGTATATTGCCTTTATTATGTTGAGGTATGTTCCTTGTATCCTGAGTGAAGCCCATGGCGTGAGTGCACAAATGTGAGCATGCTCCGTAACAGCTCCGCGGAAATGTGGGAGCAGGGGGATAGAAGTCTAGGTCCTCAAAGACGATGGAATCCAGCTGTGCAGAAAACAACAAGCGGCAGCTTGGTTGCCTTCCTGGGTGCTCTGCTAAAGACCCATGGCTTGACATATGAGGAAATGGATATAGCAATGTAAGTTAGAATCCGTATCCATGGTGATACAGAGAGTAATAATGAAATATCCCCCCCCCCCCCCCCCCCCTTTCCCGGAGCTAGAGATCCGACTCGGGACCTTGTGCTTGTTAGGCAAGTAATAGACCTAGATCTCCAACTTCCTCAAACATCTAACTGTGAGGCAACTTGAAGAAGGAAAATTTCCCAGAGCCATTGGGGAGAAGGGATGGTTAGAGTATGGGCTGCCTTCCCTGGGCACAGAGCCTTCTTGATGCCCATGTTGCTTTGGGAAGCTTACAGAAGTCCCTTGTATTTTGCTAAAAGAGAAAAAAATGTTTAATGTTTTAGAGTCATTGCTATCACTAGGATGGGAGGGTCTCCCGAAGGCCCAAGGCAGCAGAGTCTAAGAAAGCCATGATGTGGTTCTGAAACTGCATCTCAACTCCACCACCCTTCTCATCCCTCCTCTGTGGATGTGAATTAATGCCTGTGCCTTAGTCCCCCAAGTTCAATGTCGACCAGCAGAGGTTGCTAGAGAACGGTCCTCCTTCCTGCCTATGCAGAGGCAACTTCAGGAGTTAAAGACAGCAAGTCCCAGAGAAACAAAGCCTTGGGGAGGGGAGGGCTTCACTGCCCCACACAGCACAGTTCTGCTTTGTCATTGAGAAGCGAGCTGTTCTGAGTCTAGAGACTGGGAAATGAACATAGAACAAATGGCTCCCCTTGTCTACACATCTGTGAGTCTCCTGTGCTATTTCTCCTGTGAACCCAAAGCCTAGGGAGATCTGGGGGGTGGACCACCCCAGGAGAGGGGAGGAGGCTTTCAAGTCAGTCACCTAAGGGGACCAGCCCACTTCTGGGTGAGATTCTGAATCTTAGGCTATTCTTACAAGGGTGAGTTTTGCATTTTCTTTTGTGCCTATTTAAAAATAAATTAAGATTTACTTTGCAACAGTAGTCAGACAGAGGAAGGGGCCCACTGAAGTATGTACACTACTAATAAAAGGAAACCAAAACAGCTCTGTCTTAATCCAATTCTGCTGCTCTCTGGAGACAGTTTTAGTGAAGCAGCCCTGGGCTGCCACTCTCAGTTAAAAGGGCAATTCCAGGAACTCTTTCTTGAAGTAGCATTTACTGTCTTGCTGATACCTATTGTGTTAAAGGGTTTGTGTGTGTGTGTGTGTGTGTGTGTGTTTCTATTTCTGGCCCAATTGTAAATGTTCTGAATTTAAAAGACACCCAAATTCATTAAATGTGTGAAATGATGGGAAAAAAAGTGTGAAATTGTAGCAGTCGGGTTGTGGTTGATTAATAGAAATCTCCTCTAACAATCCCCAGAACCTTCCGGGGGTCACTGGAACGAAGCAGCTGTAGAGACAGCAGGAGAGGGTTAGTCACTGCCCAATGAGGGCTCATGGAGTTCCAGACAAGTGGGCAGAGAGGCCTGTGCACTCTGGCTCCGCTGGCCTCTGGGAGAGGCTGGCTGCAAGGTCAAATGAATATGCAGATTGCCCGGCAAGGTGCTGCCTTGCCCTTGAAAGGGGTCCTTTTAAAGATGTGCAGAGGCTTCAAAGTGGATGAAATCACTGGGAGTAGACTGGTCCCCTTGGCCCTGGGTCAGCTGCTTGCTCAGGGACCGCCTGTCTTCTTAGCTTGTCCAGTTGTGCCCTGAGCAGAGCTTGGTTTTTTTTTTTTTGATGGGTGGCAACAACTTTGAGGACTCTTGAAAAGGGGTTGCTTAATGAACACATGATTTGGCAATTGATTGGGATGTCTGGATCCCATTTGCCACCCTGCCCCCAATACAGACCAGCCCTGACAAGGGCAAGGCAGGAGAGTGAAAAATCACCTAGCTTGGGGAGAACGTTTTCCCCCCATGGTTTTTTGTCTCCACCCACCCCAAACCTGTAGTGTCTTTGAAACCCTGCTGCAGGCTACCATTCTGAGGTTAAAGGAGTTTTGCCTTCGAAGAGGTACAAAGGGAACATCAAAGAAAATGTCCTCCTAGTGACATAAGGGTAGAATAATGGTGACCTAGCAGCTAGAGTCTTGGCCAAATGCTGAAAGTAATTCACGCCACTCACTAACAATGGGGGATGTGTGACAATGATATATACCAGGCGACAAGGACAACCACTTTGCGGGGCTTGGATGCCCCACAAACCCAATTGTAGGCAGATCAATACTGTCATAAGACAATTATCAAAGACGATCACCACATCATATTTTCATACCGTACGCGGCTCAAGGCGCCAGGGATGGCTTTCCTACAGAAAGCACACAGCATAAATTTGAAGGGTGTGAAATTGACATGATTAATAATTATAGTTATTAGCACATGTGCCAGCTGCTCATGTATGGTTTATCCCTTGATTTATGGTGCCATAAATGCCCATCTCTCCCTCTGATGCCGAATCAAGGGGGCACACAACCGTGGGCAGAATGAGTCTTTCTCTTTGCCAGGAGTTCCATCAAAATAAAAGAGAAAAAAAGTGGGCTTAAAGTCTCCCTGGATCGGGAGACACCTCGGTGAGAGGGAAGCTGCCTTTTGTTTGCCTGGCTGCTTTATGGGCTGCTGAAACCTGTCTGGTTAATGTTCCCAAAGCCTTTGAAGTTTGGAGGGCGGCTAACAAGGGGCTATAGTTTGCCTGGCCCCCTCACTCTCAGAGCTGTTGCCAGGCTGCGAACAATCAGTCTACATATTACAGACAAGCCCACGATGACCAACAATGGAAGAGGCGAAACCACTGATCTCCGGGAAGCTTTGGTCATGAGCTGCAGTCCCAGATGAGGGTTTTCCTGGGCTTTAAGAAATGTTTTGGACGACTTCATATGCTTCTATGCGAATCTGGATGTTGACAGAATATCAAACTGTTGTTTTTAAGATCTGGTTCCTCTCGGCAGGCATCGTTGTCTTTAGGACTGAGAGAGCACTCCATATAATTCAAGTTTAAGCACATGGATTTCCTTCACCATTAACCCTCGAAATCATGGTCTGTGGGGACCAGTGGCTACTCATGACTCACACCAAGTGAACTCTGTGTTTTTGAGAGAGAAAAAAATGAGAGAGTAAGGACAAACATGAGTTGCTCCAGACATTTGATCCTTGCCTTTACTTTTCTTTTTTTGAGTCCCATTAAATAGTGAGGTCAAGGCAAGCAGAGAGTACAGAAACATTTTTGTTGCTGTTGCGTTTGTTTGTTTAATTTCTGGGTCATCATTATTCGAGTTTAAAGACATCAGAGAGATAACCAATTTGTCTGAAGGGCACACTTTGAAAGGCAGAGTAAAGCAACACACGGAACTGGAGACTACAGAGCAAGCCCCAAGCTTGGAGAAGATGACAGAAAATGTCCTTTGGAGAGTCCCCTACAAGCATCAGAAAGTCTTGACGAGTTTCCTTCCCACCAGGTTGGTGGTTCCCTCTCCTCCTGTGTTGGACAGCAGCCCTGGGAAGCATGGAAGCCCAGCTTCAGGGCTTTACTGCACTGTGGGGGAAAGCAGTTGGGGGCATGGAGCCTCCTGCCCCTCTTCCCAAATCCAGCAGCTCCTAGCATGGATCCATCACGAAGACAGGAGGGCGGTTCATGCTGCTAATAGATCAATTTTGAAAGATCGTGCCAACACTCCCAGACTTTTCAGAATGATGCGCTCTGAGGCTTAGCACTCTAGATAGGATGATAGCACTTGAGCTCACATCACATGGGATTAGAATTCCCCAGGAGAAAAAAAAAGACGAAACTGAAAAGATCAACAGATAGCCACTACTCTTTCAAGGCAAAGGGGTTGGGGTGGAAATTAGAGAAGACGCCAATTGTCAGGGCTTTAAGATTATCCCAAATAATCTAAGAGACACCAAAGTCCCGGTACCTTGAAAGGAGATGTTTTAAGCAAGTGGTGCTTCCAGAAAATAGATTTATTCACTAATGTATATGGATGAAAGTAAGAAAGTCTTTAACCCAACATTTGCGAATAAAATGTAAGCAAAGTAGTTATTATTTGGATTGATCACAAATTTCCATAGGATCCTTGCAAGATGAGTCACTTGTTCCCAGTGTGACAAGGTCTCAGGCTTCACATATTTTAAAGAGTGTTTTGAAGGCAAATTGTCAAGACTAGATCACTACATTAGATATCATTCCTAGCTGCAAGAAAAGTCAGAAGATACATTTAAAAGCAAAAGATAATTTTTATGAAAATCAACCTGATAGTGGAAAGTATACTGTTTGAAAGATTTAAGATTCAAATCCAGTGAAAGAATGTGTAGTTTCTTATTTACTTAAATAATGCCCAACAATATTTATTGTTTAATAATATTATTATTTAATAATTACAATAGCCATTTATGTGAATTTACAAATCAGTTTTAGATAAAGGAACTTGATCAAGTAAAAATAAGAAAGAAATCATATTAGAGATAATGGAATTTTCACATGTATATATGTTTCAGATTTGTATTTCCTACATATAAAGAGCCTGTAGTCCTGACATATTTTCAATTTTTTTGAGATTATAATTTGAGATATAATTATATTTCCCTCTTCCCTTTCCTCCCTCCAAATTCTCCCTTGTACCCCCACCTTGCTCTCTTTAAAATTCATGGCCTCTATTTCTCTAATTGTAAATATACATAGACATATATACACACACGCAAATATATATTTCTAAGTATACTAATATACTTAGCCTGCTCAGTCATATAATGTTACATATATGAATATGAGTTCAGGGCTGATCATTTGGCATTGCATGATCAATTGGGACACATTTCCCTGCGACTTTTAAGTATTGAGCTTCCAGATATGAATAAGTGATGAAGTAGCAAGAAAATTCTGTAAAGTATATGAAATAAAACTGAAAGAGTGTGCAAGTAAAAAATTATGAAGACAAATGTTGTGGCATATTAGTTTAAGATGTGTTGCATTCATTTATGCTGTGGAATATTTGTTTAAAGATGCAAAGAGGTGTTGCATTTTTTTATGTTGCACTTGTTTAATTTTGTAAAGCTGTGTTACTTTGCCTGCCTAAGACATCTGAATGGTCTATTAAAGAACTGAACAGCCAATAGTTGGCAGGAGAGAGAAAAAGGTGGCAGGCAGAGACATAAATAGGAAGAGAAATCTGGGCTAGAGAGAAGAAATAAGAATGGGAGAATTGAGAAAAGCAGGAGAGGAGGACACGGGGGGCCAGCCACCCAGTCACACAAACAGCCAAGGAGTTAGCAGGAAAAAGAGGTAAATAGAATAGAGAAAGGTGAACACACAGAGGCAAAAGGTAGATGGGTCAATTTAAGAATAGTTGGCTAGAAATAAACCAAGCTAAGGCAGCATTCATAAGAAAGAATAAGTGTCTGTGGGTTTATTTTGGAGCTGGATGGTGGACCCCCCCAAAATAAAAGGGAAAAAAACTACAGATAAATGCTGTATTTCTCCCTATATGTCAAAAGTATGTCTAAAGTTATATGTGTGTACACATGTGCTTGTGTATGTGTGTGTAGATAATGGAACTAGGAAGGGAATCCTGAGAGGAGACAAAGATCTCAAGGGAGTTAGAGAACAAAGAGGTAACGGTGATGGCATCTATGCTAACACGCAAGCAGAAGGAAAACTGACTCACAGAAAAGCTGGAGCAGCCAGGCTATGCGGGGAGATTGGTCAGGAAAGAGAATGAATGGGAAGAAAACTCAGTGATATACATGCTTGAAGATATTGTTTGCTGCCCTTTACTGGGAGGACATCTGACGAAAATCTGCTTGATTGTGAATCCTGTTTCTTATTTCTTGATTCATATGGGCATCCTTTGGCTATGTCCTCCAAAGTAATGAGCAGAATTCAGTATTTCAAAAAGGGAGCTTGCAAGTGTAGGTTTCCTGATGACAGTTCCTTTAGACTAATCACCAGTTCACAGTGTTGCTGAGTCTGAAACTTAGTCGGGTCCCTACTGTTCATCAGCTGCATCTTTTGAGAGTCTAGAAATAAGTCTATGCAGCGCCCAGCACAGTGTCCTTTGCATGCATTCATAGTGTCACTTTGGAAGGCTTTCCTGGAGAAATCCTTGCCACCATCTAGATCCACTGGTGCACCCTAGAGCCAGGCTTAGAAAATTAGATTTAATGAAATAAACCTAATCCACTGACCAGAAATAATTTTGGGTGACAGAGGATAAATTAAATCAAACATTGATTCTGACACAATTGGCACGTCTTTGGTAAAACAGATTTGGGATTGGAGTCAATCAGATTTCCTTAGCATTGCCAGAGACGGATCTCCTAATGTCATTAAATGCTCTTGGAGGTTGAACTGTACACATGTGGCCGTGGGTTATGCCAATCAACATGTACTTAGGACTTTGCCGGGATTGAAGATGCTGCAGAGGAGGAGAATAGACATTGCTTAGGGGACGACACATACTATAAATGATTTTTGTCTTCACCTCAAAGAATTCACCATATTCTTGGGGAGCATGTGTATAAAACTTATAGCACCCTTGAGATCATAAAAACAATCAAAGAACATTATGGCTAATGCCAACTGAAAGCACAGGAAGAAAAAAAACATGCTATACAAGCTCTGAAGAGTCAAAAGTCAGGTGAGAGAGGCCAAGGACTCAGAATGGATAGGACTTTGCTATGATCCTGAATGGAAAGGGACTGTGATGGGCAGGGGATATAGAAGGAGCTAATGTGAAGGAAGAGGGTTATCTGGAGGATTATGGGATGATGTAGAAAGAAGGGTATGCACCACGACAAGGCTCAAACAAACCTAAAGCAGATACTAGCCGACAGCCTACGTGGATGACAAGCGTGAGAAATCACTATGGTCTTAAACTCTGGGAATTCAGCTCCGTGCCTCAGTTAAACCGCCACCGTTGTTTCTTCTGGGTATTTTCAAACATCAAAATATTAGTACTCTCCCTCGCCAGTGTTTTGGGTATCTCGGGATGGCAGAACCCATGTGCTTATTGCATTTCTTGTGGTGTAGGGACATACTCTTGGCTGGGTTAAGTTACTTCTTTTGGTGCACAATGAAATGGCTATGTTCATTCCCCTGTTATTTATCTGGAAAGACAATAATCTTGGTGTGGCAATAAACAAGAGAAAATGATCTACAGTCAAGGGAGGAATGTAGCTAAGCCATCAGGAACATGAAGACTCTACACGGTTTCAATAGATGCATCACTGGGTGTCCACCACCAATGTATGAGGCATTCTGTACCTTGTGGAAGTTTCAGTTTTCGTGAACTCTCTATCTCTTCCTGTGTTTTAGATGTTTAAGTGATCTTGCATTTAATTATAAAAGTGTAGTGGAGGGGCTGCAGGCCGGCTTCCCGCCGCCCGGCTCCCGGCCACCAGCTAGCTTATGCTCCGAAATAACAACACACAAATTGTATTCTTTTAAATACTGCCTGGCCCATTATTTTCAGCCTCTTACTCACATCTTGACTAACCCATATCTAATAATCTGTGTAGCACCACAAAGTGGTGCCTTACCAGGTAGATTCTAGCATACGTCCATTTTGGGCTGGAGCTTCATCGCGTCTGGCATCTCTCTGAGGAGAGGCACGGCAGTCTGCCTAACTTAGGAGAGGCGTGGCATCTTACTGATCCTTCTACCTTACTTCCTCTTCCTGTTCTATCTACTCCACCCACCTAAGGGGCGGTCTATCAAATGGGCCAGGCAGTTTCTTTATTAGCTAATGGGAAGCCTCCATCATTTCCCCTTTTTCTGTTTAAGCAAAAAAGAAAGGCTTTAAGTTTAACATAGTAAAATTACATATAACAAAACAGTTATCATGCAAAAATTACAGTTACAATATTTATATCTACTTTATCTTTTATCATAACAAAGGAAAACAACTATAACTAATCTATCTATTCTTCTTCAGCTCCATCAAAGACTCCAGAAGGACACATTATTACCTAAGTAAATAAGAAATATGCAATTTCCAAACTCTAGAAATGATAGAGACATCTCGCTGCCTGGACAGTCACCCAAAGTTCTTTTGTACTGTTGGGGCACCCATCTTCAGCCTTCAGGCCCATAGTATCCAGAGACATTTCCATGAAGCAGGAAATTTCAAAGGCAGTTCAGTCAGTATCTGCTGTGTCCTGCAGAATGTCTCGCAGACTCTTTCATGAGTCAGGAACCCCAAAGAATCATCTCACATTTAGGCAAGTTCAGCATTCCTCTCTGTGTCCAGTTTATGCAAGAGTCCAAGCAAGAGCAGTTTCTTGCCCAATGGCTATCAAACTCCATAAGGATCCTCTTCGATGCCCATTTTCCTCTTGAAGTAGCTAGTGCTGCCAGGAGCAGATTTGTCTCATTGTCATGAAAAGCCTTAAGTTATTAAAACATTTAAGTGGAATATTCTGTAGTCTTTGAAAGATATTAAGAATGCCTATCTAACTAAAATATATCTCTATATATCTAGAAAATCTAACTAACATGACTATAAGCTTTACTATTATCGACAATTATCCATTAACAACCTATATTTCCTAATTATACATTACATTTTTAAAAGAACTACACAATCACAATACCTTAATCAAGATCAGAAATACATATAACAAGATTGACCTTAATATCATTAACCAAGATTCACAACAATCCAACTTATTTATATCTATATCATCTCCCCCTTTAAATGTAAAAGAACATTTATAAACAATATTTGGGAATATGGGCGCAGTTATTTCTCTCCAAACTGCTTCCTGCTGAATGGGGGTGCTGTTAATCCGATCTTCTATGGTGTAAGCTGTGTGCCATGTTCATCTCAGTCATCAGTTGCATAAAGTAATTTTTTGAGAGTGTTCACAGCAACCTTTCAGGAGGGCATGAGCTATCATACCATATTGGGATATAAGCAATCCACACGGTCTCATTTTCTGTAAAAACAAAAGAAACTCCTTTCCAAAGCATCATGTCCTTAGATCCAAATTGTAAAGTCGAGGTATTTTCAAAATATCTATTCTGGAATAGTTTAGCAGCATTTGTAAACAAATATCTTTTAGCAGCTGTTGCTCCTTCCTCAGCATTCAAACAATTCAAAGAGAGCATAATAGTATACAGCATCAAGATTCTTTGTGTATTTTCCATCTTTGTACGGCTTTATTTTAACCTCTATTTTGTTTATTTTTACTTTTATTTTTTTATTTTTTGACAAGTTCTCTGTATATCTTTGTCCTGGAATAACTCTGCAGACCATGCTGTCCTTGAACTCTCAGAGATCCACTTGCCTTTGCATCCCAAGTGCTGGGATTAAAGGTGTATGCTACCACACCTAGAACTCACAGAGATCTGTCTGTCTCTGCCTCCCAGGCATTGGGATTAAAGGTGTGTGCTGCCACACCTTGAAGTCACAGAGGTCAATCTACCTCTGCCTCCCAAGTGTTGGGATTAAAGGAGTGTACCACCACAACAAACTACTTCCTTTTTTTTTCTTTTACTTTTTCTTTGTTTTTTACTTTTAAGAACTTTAACCTTTAGCCTGCATATATTTTTAACACAGTGTAAACCACTTAGGCATTTTCTTTGACTTTGAATTTTTCTTTTACTGTATATCTCTCTTTCTGACTACATGAGTCTTTACTTTACCAAACAATATCAGTAGGACGAAAGCCGTGACTATGGCGGCTAGATCCAGCCCATTCCCTAGCTTTCCAGCCTCATGGCAGAGGTACCACAACTCTTTGGCAGTTCAAGGTCTCTGCCAGCAAGCAAGCTGCAACAGTGTTAAACAATACTCAAAAGCTCCATAGGCAGGACCGCCTGCTTGAAAGAGTCAGAGTTTGCCCTGGCAGAACGGCCCAGAAAGCTGGCATTTTAAAATGACACAGCTTTTTTCCTGCTATGGCTACCAAAAAGCATGCACTTAATTTTCATCAACAGCATTTAAGTGTTTTGTAGCCGAACCTCTTAAAAGAGCTGCAATGTTTTGCAGCTGAAGCTGAGTAAGGAAGCCTCTCTTAGATGAGAGTGCTTGCTTGCCAGACCCGAAAAATAGAGCTTTACTCTATTCTTTCCCAAGCTTTCTCAAGCTTTCTGCGGATTCGGTTATCCACGTGGGCACCATTCTGTAGTGAGGTGCTGTAGGCCGGCTTCCCGCCGCCCGGCTCCCGGCCACCAGCTAGCTTATGCTCCGAAATAACAACACACAAATTGTATTCTTTTAAATACTGCCTGGCCCATTATTTTCAGCCTCTTACTCACATCTTGACTAACCCATATCTAATAATCTGTGTAGCACCACAAAGTGGTGCCTTACCAGGTAGATTCTAGCATACGTCCATTTTGGGCTGGAGCTTCATCGCGTCTGGCATCTCTCTGAGGAGAGGCACGGCAGTCTGCCTAACTTAGGAGAGGCGTGGCATCTTACTGATCCTTCTACCTTACTTCCTCTTCCTGTTCTATCTACTCCACCCACCTAAGGGGCGGTCTATCAAATGGGCCAGGCAGTTTCTTTATTAGCTAATGGGAAGCCTCCATCATAAAAGTGTATGAATATGTTCTAAAATACGGAAGTACATACTTCCTGCTTCCATATTTTTATTTTCTGGAATATTTAATTTAAAAATAAGAGTTCTTCATTTTTTAAAAATTCATCCAATAAAGGACCCAGAATCTCAATATGTCTAATCCCGGGTGTTTGGTATTCTATGCTGGCAGGTAGATGGGCCTCAGGACAAAAGGAGGCCTTCCTCGCCCCTTCTCTTCCTCCTCCTCCATTTCCTCCTCCTCCCCTTTCTTCTTGTTTTTACCATCTTCTTTCTTTTAAAAAATATTTATTGAGCCGGGTGGTGGTGGCGCACGCCTTTAATCCCAGCACTCGGGAGGCAGAGGCAGGCGGATCTCTGAGTTCGAGGCCAGCCTGGTCTACAAGAGCTAGTTCCAGGACAGACTCTAGAAACTACAGGGAAACCCTGTCTCGAAAAACCAAAAATAAATAAATAAAATTAAAAATAAATAAAAATAAAAAATATTTATTGTATTTTCATTTGTGTGGATTTGTGTGTGTGTACGTGTGTGTGTGTGTGTGTGTGTGTGTGTGTGTGTAGATGCACTCTTGGAGGTGAGAACAGAGTGTCACATCCCCTGACAGGTAGTTGTGAGTCACCACACCTGGGTTCTGGGAAGCAAACCCAGGACCTCTGCAAGAGTAGTATATGCTTTTAATCTCTGAGCCATCTCTGGCCCAAACCCTTTCCATCTTGATGAAGGAAATTCCCTCTTCTTTGTCCTCTGATCTTAGGTCATGACAGTGCCATTCATATGTTGTCATCATAGAACCTCCCACATGTGCGCGAGGGACAAGATGCTATTTGCTTTTTGGCAGCATCTTCTATTTGCAGCATCCTCTGTCACTTTTATCTCTATGAATGCAGCAGTCTTCTGAGCTGGTTTATTCTGCGGGTTACTATCTAATCAACTTCATCCATGTTTTCCCAGCCCCCTAAAGTAGCTATCCAAAACTCAAGAACATTGTGCTTATGCCTCTACTGATTTGGTGCATATTCATATCTCCTTTGCTTATGGCAAATGTCAGATGGCTTCTCTGCAGTGGCAGTTCCTCTACTCTTCACAGTGTGGTGGTTATAATAGAGTTTTTAATGAATATGTCATATGGTGATAAGGTGTTCTCCTTCTTGTTTGGTTACTTTGCCCAACTTCTCTAAGAATATTTGGGCTACTGTTCACTCTATTATATCATAATGGACTCTCTCATTGCACTACATTTTAACTAGAAGAATTCAATATGTCTAAAGCCCTAACTACTCTCCATATCAGTCACTCAAAGGCCAATCAAAGACAGAAACAACATGAGAGAATGTGTTGGTCGAGATTTAGCTGTTATTCAATCAAATGGCAAATATTTAATAGCATAGCACAGCATTCTTTCATTACTAAGATGCAGGAAAAACCAATGAGCACCACCAAGAATTCATTTGTAGAGGTGAAAGGAGCCTAAGAAGGCAGCTGTATCACTACATTCCTGGCTTGCTTGTGGTGGGACAAAAATGAAGGCATAATTTTTGTGGAATATTTATTTTATTTTATTTTTTTACATTTTTAATGTTTTTATTGAGCTATATGTTTTTCTATGCTCCTCTCCCTTTTTCTCCCCTCCCCTCTTCCCCTCTCCCATGATTCCCATGCTCCCAATCTACTCAGAAGATCTTGTCTTTTTCTACTTTCCATGTAGATTAGATCCATGTATGTCTCTCTTAGGGTCCTCTTTGTTCTCTGGGGTTGTGAATTGTACGTTGCTTTTTTTTTTTTGCTTTATGTCTAGTAGCCACTTATGAGTGAGTACATATGATAATTGTCTTTCTGGGTCTGGGTTACCTCACTCAGTATGATGTTTTATACATTCATCCATTTGCCCGCAATTTTCAAGATGTCATTTTTTTCTGTTGTGTAGTGCTCCATTGTGTAAATGTACCATATTTTCCTTATCCCTTCTTCAGTCAAGGGTCATTTAGGTTGTTTTTAGGTTCTGGCTATTACTAATAATGCTGCTATGAACATAGTTGAGCACATGTCTTTGTGGTATGATTGAGCATTCTTTGGATACATACCCAAAAGTGATATTTCTGGGTCTTAAAGTAGGGTTGTTTCCTAATTTTCTGAGATATTGCCATACTGAAATCTAAAGGAGCTATACCGGTTTGCACTTCCACCAGCAATGGAGGAATGTCCCTTATTTCTCTGCTAATTTTCTGTCTGATAGACCTATCCAGTGATGAGTGTGGGATGTTGAAGTCTCCCACTATTAGTGTGTGGGGTTTAATGTGTAATTTAAGCTCCAGTAGTGTTTCTTTTACATATGAGGGTGTCCTTGTATTTGGGGCATAGATGTTAAGTATTGAGATTTCCTCTTGATGGATTTTTCCTGTGACTAATATGAAATGTCCTTCTTTGTCTCTTCTGATTGATTTTAGTTTGAAGTCTATTTTGTTAGACAGTAGGATAGCTACACCAGCTTGTTTCTTAGGTTCATATGATTGGAAAATTTTACCCTTTACTCTGAGGCAATATCTGTCTTTGAGGTTGAGGTGTGTTGCTTGTATACTGTAGAAGGATGGATTTTGTTTCCATGTCCAATCTGTTAGCCTGTGCCTTTTTGTTTTGTTTTTGTTTGTCTTGGTTTCTCTGTGTTGCATTGGAGCCTGTTCTGAAAGTAGCTCTTGTAGACCAGGCTGGCCTTGAACTCACAGAGATCTGCCTGCCTCTGCTTCTCGAGTGCTTGGATTAAAGATGTGTGCCACCATAGCCCAGCCTAGCCTGTGTCTTTTTATAGGTGAGCTGAGACCATTTATATTAAGTGATTGTTATTTCCCATTATTTTGGTTTTCGTCGTCGGTGATGCTATTGTGTGTGTTTTCCCCTTCTTTGGGATTTTCTGCTGTGAGATCATCTATTGTTTTGTGGATGTAGCTAACTTCCTTGGGTTGGAATTTTCACTTCTAGTAATTTGTATATGATAGGGTTTGTGGCTAGGTATTAGTTAAATCTGGTTCTGTCATGGAATATCTTGTTTTGTCTGTCTAAGGTGTTTGAAAGTTTTGCTGGGTATAATAGTCTGGCCTGGCACCCGTGGTCTCTCAATGTCTGCATAATGCTTGACCAGGACCTTCTGGCTTTCACTGTCTCAATTGAGGAGTCATGTGTAATCCTGATAGATCTGCCTTTAAATGTTACTCGACCTTTTTTCCTTTTTCACTCTTTATTCTGTATGTTTAGTGTTTTGATGATTATGGGTGAGGAGAGTGTTTTTTTTTCTTTGATCCAGTCTATTTGGTATCCTGTAAGCTTCTTTTATCTTCATATGCATTGGGAAAGTTTTCTTCCATGATTTTGTTGAGTTTATTTTCTGTGCTTTTGAATTGAACTTCTCCTTCTTCTATCTTTATTATTCTTAGGTTTGGTCTTTTCATGCTGTCCCATATTTCCTGAATATTCTGTGTTAAACTTTTGTTAGATTTAATGTTTTCTTTGACCGATGAGTTAATTTTCTCGGTTGTATCTTCAGTGCTTGAGATTCTCTCTTTCATCTCTTGTATTCTGCTGTTTATGCTTGCATTTGTGGTTCCTCGTCATTTTCTCACAATTTCCATTTCTATATTTCCCTTGGTTTGTGTTTTCTTTATTCTATTTAGGTTTTCAAGTCTTGAATCATTTCTTTCATCTGCTTTTTCTTGGTTTTCTTTGAGGGATTTGTTGATTTCTTCTATTTTTTGTTTGTCTTTTCCTCCATTTCTTTGAGACAATTTTTCATTTCTTCTTTAAGGAACTCAAACATTCTCCTGAAGTTATTTTTTAGGTCATTTTCTTCTGCTTCATCTATATTTGGTTGTTAAATTCTTGCTGTTTTAGGGCCACTAGTTTTTGTTTGTGTAGTGTTGCTCTTTGTGGTGTTGGATGTGTTCTTGCCTTGTCTACCCATCTTTTCCTCTGATTGGTGTAGTTGGGACTGTGTCTCTGGTGATCAATCATCCAGGTGCCAGTGGATCCAAGGCTCATATGGTTACTCCTTGTAGTGCAGTTAGAACAATCATTCCAGGCACTCCAGAGGTCACTTGGTGTTCCCGGAGGTCACTCAGTGCTCCACGGGGTCGTTCTGCATTCCCAGGGGTTATTCTGCCCTGCTCCCATGGAGGTTGCTTGCTTGGGGCTGCTCCCACGGAGGTTGTCTGTCCCTTGGGTCTGCTCTGGTACAGGTTGCTGGCTCAGACCTGCTCCAGCAGAGGTCACTGGCTGGGGCCTGCTTCCTCAGTGGTGGCTCCCTTCAACCTGCTCCTGTGGAGGTCATTGCCTTGTGCCTCCTCTGGCTGAGGTCTCTGGCTGGGGCCTGTTCACACAGATGCCCCTGGCTTGGGTCTGCTTCCATGGAGGTTTGTCAATTGGGCCCAGTCCAACAGAGGTCCACAAAGATATCATTTAGTGGACTGGCATTCAATTCCTCTTATAGGCTTACTCTAGCCATGGAACGCTAGAAACTCTAGGTCAAATCAACAAGCCCTTATTAGGGCAGTGGAAAGAGATTTGTCAAGCAAATCAGGCATGTAAGCTCTAATCCCCACCATTGCTCTGTCACCATGTGCAGGGTATGACAGGGAGCCACTAACAGGAGCGCATTGTTGGTCTAGCTTTTAGCCTTGCCTACAGCCTATTAAGCATCATCTCTCTGCACAGGGCAGAGAGGTTAAGTCCGAGTTAGGGAAGACTGTAAAAGATTGGCTTTATGTTGTTGGAGTTTCTTTTATTCTAGCCCCACGTTGGAATGTCAAAATGTTGTTGGTTGTTTTTATTCTTTGATTCCTTTGCTCTTTCTGCTCTTTGGGGAGCCCACCACCCAGCTCCGGAATGAATACATCCAGAGGCTTATTCTTAGTTATAAACACCTGACCTTAGCTTGGCTTGTTTCTAGTCAACTTTTCTTAAATTAACCCATCTACCCTTTGCCTCTGGGCTTTTACCTTTCCTTACTTCTGTGTATCTCACTATCACTCTTACTCCATGGCTGGCTAGGTGGCTGGGTGACTGGGTGGCTGGACCCTGGCATCCTCCTCTTGTTCTCTCTTCTTCCTTCTTCTCTTCCAGATTTCTCCTTTTATTTATACTCTCTGCCTGCCAACCCTGCCTATCCTTGCCCCTACCTTGCTATTGGCCGTTCAGCTCTTTATTAGACCATCAAGTGTTTTAGACAAGCAAAGTATCATAGCTTCACAGTGTTAAACAAATGTCGCATAAACAAAAGTCACACATCTTTACATCACTAAACAAATGTTCCAGAGCATAAACAAGCACAATATACCTTAAAATAGTATCTTACAACAGTTTTCACCATTACACGTAGGTAGAAATATGTGCTAATGGTATCAGATCAAGTCCTCCAATCCCTGAATCTCTAAATGGTCATCTGAGTGAATTGGTATCTTCAAGAGTGTTAATACTTAAGGAGCACGTGACTGCTTCACTGTCTTTCTTACTCTGACTCCCCAAAGATGGTTGGATTTATCCCTTCTTGCCTAAATCTAGTGCCTGGCACACAACTTGATATGAAATGAGCCTATTAGAAACACTTGTTTATTGGTTGGCTTTTCTCTAACACTGAATCCTGGGAAGGCAAGGAGTGTCTCCATCTTAAAATATTCCAGTCTATAACACAGGGCCTGCTGCTTGACAATTAGTGAAATGTGTTGTGACTTAGGTTGTGTTTACAGGGACGTTAAAGGAACTAGAGAAGGATTCACTTGGCAAATGAGTAAGTTCTTAAAGCAACACCAGGCCCCAACCCTGAAAACGTTTGGTTCCAATCTAAAAGAGTACTAGAAAATGTCCCTAAATCAAATGGGTTACCCTTAACCTACTGAGTGTCACTAAGAAATGTCCCCAAACCAAAGGGAAACTGACTCACTAAGTGTCAGTGAGGAAAGTTGATGTCATACCCATCCTACAATACCTAAATAGCTAAAAGCAGCTTTAATTGCTCTCATTCACTGCTATCAGGGTTTCTGTACCCTCCACCTCTAGAGGCTCTACTTTGTGTGTCAGGTGTGGTTTCTGCTATTCCAATGGCTTTCTAGACATTCATTGAGTACCTGCTGTAGCCCATGGCTATGCACGAACACAAGAGATGCAGATGCATCATCCTAGAGTCAGTCAGGAGGACCTGGATCTGGGAGTTTTCTAGAACCCCTGTTCTCCATTACTTTAGTCGATGGAAAGGATAGGCCATGATCCCTAATCCACAAAAATGTCCCTAAAATAAAATATATTAGTAAAATTGTAGAGATGAAGGATGCTGAGTTTTTTCCCCGATGCACTCGGGTGTTGTCAGTCTCCATCACTCTGACCTCCACTTGAGACTGTGGTGCCAACATCTGGAACCAGGGATGCTCCTCATAGCCATCTGCGATCAGAAGAAACTCAGCCCTTTCAGATGCCTTCACCAAACCCAGAGGCCTGATGGTAACGCCTTGTGAAACTGGCTTTTCAAATTGTTTCCTTGTAGGTAGATTTCCATTCTACGCACCCAGATCTCTCATGGTTTGAGAGACACCTCCCTTTCCCAATCATTCCCATTTGCCGATGTTTTTTCTTAAAGACAAGAAAAAGGAAAAAAAGAAAAAAAAAGAAAAAACCAAAACATTCTGTCATTTCCAATCAGATAAATACAAATGAACACATAACTTCCAGGGTCATCAATTTGTCTGAAACAAAACCTTTTAAAGAAGCTGTATTAGACAGATATGCATGAAATTATTTATATTAGTAATTTTTTAAAAATGAAGAAAAAGAAAAAATAAAGAATAAGAATAAATCTACAAAACAACTAGCCAGAAGAAATACCAGGGTTATGACAACTCACTGGACAGCTGGGATCATATGTGCTTAGAAGTGAAGGGAGGGCTACATGGGGGGGGGGGGATTTTACATTAAAAGGCTTAGCGGTTCGCTGCAGTAGATATAGTATAGTCTGGAAACTTGGTATTAAATGGGAAACTGAATTTAAAAATTTGTTATAAACAAGCCTTGGATTTTCCACAGGAAAGGAAAAGAAACACCCTTAATACGTTTGTTTGTGTAAAAAGAAACATTAATCTTTACATCCACTTCGTTATTTTTATCATGATACTTGCCTATTCAGGCTGTTTTCTCAACACTATTTATGCTGAAATGGGCATCTGCTCAGCTCACCCAATTCAAAACAAAAATTTGCATAATCTATTTGCATAGCAGCAAGTGGGTGGGGTTTAGGAAAGTGCACAGATGAACATAAAAATCAAATATGGGCAGGAGGAAACTCAATTTCATTATAAAAAAACCATGTTTGCTTAAACATAAAAAAAGCTGTGTAAACAATCCAAATGTGTTTACCGGGGTTTAGCCTACAAGGCGTCCATTTTGTTCCCATCCTTTTAGCAGTTCAGCTGAATGAATGTAAATAAGGTCTGGCTGCTCACGAGAGATCTCAGTTGAAAAATCTCCTCTCAGAGAACATGTAAAAAATGGGTTAGAACAACACATAAATAGGATGGTGTCAGAGAATGGAGAAGGAAAAGACAAACATTTAAGACAACAGAACCAAAGAAACAGATTTTCTCTTGAAAATTATGCTGTCAGAAAATGAAAAGAAGAAAAAGGAAAACAGAAAACTGAAGCTTAAATGCTAATATTTAAAGATCTTAGAAGTAAATAAATGTAGTAGCTTGCCTGCTCAGAGCTGGTACACCATAAGGTGGCCCACTATGCGCTGGTCCACTATGAGCTGACCCACTATGAGCTGGCCTACTATGAGACCACTGGAGCTAATGAGCATAATTTTAAGGTGGCAGCATCTCCATAACAGAGGCAGGGAAGGAGAAGGATCATGGAAATTGACTTTCATGTAGAAACATTTTGGCACAGTGAGCATGCTCATCTGCATTGGATCTAACACAAATCGCTTAGACCGAAGAAAGGAAACCTGGACTCACAGCTAACACTTTGTACAGCTGAATTTTAGCAAGGAGACTGTCATCCATGGTCAGCCAAAAGACTGTAATGTTAGGTCTATCATAACACAAACTGGGCATTAATGGAGCCATTAATCACCATCAAAACCATATTAGGAGTGAAGATAGCCAAGGAGAGCTTAACTGACAGCAAGTGGCCATAAACCTGTCCAAAAACTAATTTGATTACCATCATATCAGCATCTGTGCCACTTATGAGGGTTCATTTTTTTGATGAAATTAAGTAGACAAGTCATTCATGCGTATAATAGACATCTAAATCATGGTAAACATGTTGCTGGCAAGAGAAGTAGTTAAAGAAAGTGAGGGATTGTTTCGGAATCTGGATATCGAACCAACTCAGTGGAGAGCAGCCTTTGCACAACAGTTGGGTACAAAATGCCACCGAAGAAGCTTTGGATGGAGCCTCTTGCCAAGAGAGAGATGCATAGATTCAAAGTCAGCTGGCAAGACTTGGGAAATGTTGTTTATTTACGGAAAGGAACATTTTGCCAGAACAAACTCTCACTCTTTATGGGTCATAAATGTTCCCAGTAAACAATCTGTTTTATTTGGAGACGTTTGGATCAGTTAAGTTTCAGTCTTGACAGTGGAATGGTAGGATGTCATCATTGGGGACAGTTTAGGGAAACAGTGCTTAGGAAGTGTACTGTAAGGGGAGGAGCACTGTGAGTGGGGGAGGAGCACTATGAGTGGGGGAGGAGCACTATGAGTAGGGAAGGAGCACTATGAGTGAGGGGAGGAGCACTGTGAGTGAGGGGAGTAGTCCTAGAGAGAGGGGAGGAGCACTGTGAGTAAGGGAAAGAGCAGACTTTGAGCAGGGTGAGCACCTTATACTATACTACTACTACTTCACTACTCTCTCTCTCTCTCTCTCTCTCTCTCTCTCTCTCTCACATACACACACACACACACACACACACACACACACACACACACACACACACAATAGATTTTGTTTGCTTTTGGCTTTGAAATGGGTTTTTACAGTGTGACCTAAACTGGCCTGGAATTTATTATATATCCCAGACTGGCCTCGTATTCATGGCAATCCTTCTGCCTCAGTCACTCAAGTGCTAGGATTTCAGGAGTGAGCCACCATGCCCACAAAGGCCAGCTAAGAATCTGAAAAGAACATAAAATACCTTACCTAATTTTTACTTATATTATCTTACCCTAGAATTTGGCTTCAATATTGCATAGTTCTGTTACTCCATTCCTTATATAAAAACACATTTCCTTCCAAATATTCTTAGTTATTCACATTATTAGAGGAGTAATACAAATCATCTATATTTGATAGAATAAGAAGGACTCATTGAAAAATTATTTTATGCATCAAAATTTCAGACACATTTTAATATACAAAAGTAGATACACATGAAACACGCTGTGGTCATGTAGATTCACATACTACATCATGTTAGGACACTGTGAAATACACATAACCCCCTCTTGATCAATGTGCTCATTCTTGGAAACTAGGGTTTTGCGATTTCTTCAGTTGTACCTGTTTATTCGTCTTGCCATACATACGTGTTGGTGCTTTGAAGAGCATCAATTAAACCAGAAGAAGAGGGCATTTTTCATTCACCCTCAGGAATCTCTAAGGAAACCATGGCCAAGTGAGATTTGCCTACAGCCCCTTGGAAATGCCACGTGACTAACAGGAAACACCTTGCTGCCTCTGCAGGGAGGAACATGAGCCTCAGGAAGCTGCCTGTGCTCACAAGCTGAGGCCTTGTAGGGCCTGCTTCTTACCTGAGTTTGCAGATGGGCCATATCCCAGGTGGGCCCGGCCAAACGCTCCTCATTAATCATGGCTTAAACCTCTCTCAGCGGGGAGACCTCAGGTTAGACATCATTTGGAAACAAATTGGGTGAAAAATAGCTCTGACAATAAGGAGTCCACACGGAATTCCCCTGTGAAGGCTTCAGCGGTGTGAAAACAGGCTCTTCCAAGACACTAAATGATCTGTCAGTTAGTGAATGACATTATAATTCAGTTTTGTGTCATATCCAGCTCTAAGCCATTGCTGCAAGCTCCAGCCTTTAGCTGCATTTCCAGCCTTCTAAGCTCAGCCAATTTACAGAGGGCATTAGGCTTTAAAACTGAAAAGAGGTATGTGTGTGTATGCGTGCATGTGGTGTGTATGTTTCATACAACAAACATGCATATTATGGCTACATAATAGCAAAGAAGAGCAACTGGCCATATGCCACCTCACTAAAATGATACTTGGCAAATATCCTAGTGGGACTAGAAGAGTCACATGAGTATAAGCCCTAATCTGAGTAATTCTATGAATTTAGAAGGAGGAGGCAGAGGAGAAGGAGGAGGAGGAGAAGGAGAAGAGCAAACAATTTAAAATCATGACATTATTTATACTTTATATTATAAATAGTACATACAGTATGTATATATTAGATATATTTATATCTAGGTAAGAAAAACTAAGCCACCTTTCCCTCAAATGCATCTAACCTTCAGAGCCTTGGGATACGTTTATTACTTCTGAGCATCTTTTCTTAAAAGTAACTCTGTGTTGCCTTAAAGTGACAGATGGTACTCCCACCACATTTTAGCCATTATTTATACTAACAGATTGCCTCCAAACTCGCTGTAAACCAGTGTATTTTGCCTTCTATCAATTATAATTCTCACTTTAGGATGGTTTATTGGAAGGACAAAATAGAAGACAATATCAACCCATGCCCTCTTAGTACCAAGACTTTGTTTATAAAATGAATACTTCTTGGGACACTGAGCTTGGCCCCCTCTTAAGTGTGTCCAGTTCAGTTGAATTTTCTTGGAATTTATTCTGCAAAATGCAAAACACTTGTTTCCCCAGAAAGGCCAAAGGTCTTTTGTCTGCGATCTTAGTTTGTTAGAATCCAGAGATATTTCTATTAATATTAATTATTAATTAATATTAATGTGCTCATATTCCTTAGCTCATTCCCAGTTAAGCGATTTCTCTGATCTAGGCATCAACTGGGAGAGAAAGATGTCTACCTTCTCCTAAAGGTTCCAGAGAGGTTCCTGAGAATACCTTGGCTCTGGGAGTCAGAGATACCTCCAGTGTCATTGACCCAGAGGATGTACAAGAAACATGCTCCCAGTTTCCCTTGCATGGAAGGAGCTCTGTCCTGGCTAATTTTATGTCAACTTGACACAAACTAGAGTTATCTGAAAGGGAACCTCAACTGAGAAAAAAAACTCCATAAGATCCAGCTGTAAGGCATTCCTTAATCAGCAATCAAGCTAATCTGGTGGTCCTAGATTCTAAAAGAGGGCAGGCTGAGCAAGCCACGGGCACCAAGCCAGTAAGCAGCACCCCTCGATGGCCTCTGCAGCTGGTCCTGGTCCCAGTTTTCTCCTGTTTGAGTTCCTGTTCTGACTTCCTTCGATGATGAACCATAATGTGGAAGCGTAAGCCAAGTAAACCCTTTCCTCCCCTGCTTTCATTTTGGTCATGGTGCTTCGTCGCAACAGCAGTAACCCTAAGACAAGCTGGTATGACAGATTTTAGTAGTAGAAATGACAGTGGTCTTTCCACTTACTTGACAGTGAGGCCACACGTGTGAAAAGAGCAGAAACAGAGGTGCCGTGCTATAGTAACTAAGAAAAGACCGGTACTCACACTATGAGTAATGGATATAATGGGACTCTGGGCTTTTTAATACACTGTATTTAATATACTGTATTTAACACACTGTCACCTCAATTAGGTATAATTGTTTTATATATATATATATATATGGTTTATATATAAACCAAAGTTAATTCATTCTTTGAGACTTTCATACTCTGTATTTGATCATGCCATCATATCCTTCCCCCAGCTCCTGCCAAATTCACCAACTTCCTTACTCACCCTCTCCTTGTCGTTTTCAAAAGCTTGGACCATTGCCTCCAGTTTTCGTTGCCCAAACACTCTTACATGTGGAGCCAACGCCTGGAGAGTTGTTGATCTACGAGGGATCACACCCTTAAAGAAAGCTGACTCTCCATCTCTTGGCAGCTATCAGTTACCAATAGCTCCTCAGCTAGGGGCGGGACTTTATAGCCATGTCCCTGCTCTATGGTAAACTTGCGTCTGGACTGAGTCTGTACAGGTCTTGTGCATGTCATCTGCTGTCGTAATCACTACGTGTTCATATGAGCAGCTGTCTTGTCGCGTCCAGGAAACACTGTGTTGTTGTAGGCGTCAGTACCTCTGGCTCCTGTAGTCGCTCTGCTTTCTCTTCCACACTCATTTCTGAGCCTTGCCTGGAAGGGTGGTGCTATGTTCTGTTTGGGGCTGGGCATTCAGCAGTCTCTTACCCCTGCATGTTTACCAGCTGTGGGTCTGTGTTAATGGCTATCTGCCACAAGGATTTTCTTTGCAGGGGGTTGAGAGATGCAGGAATCTAGCGAGACGGTGTTAAGTCTTTGGGAGTGGGTGTATACTATGGGCACTTGGTAGAATGACTGTAATAGGTTCTCCTCTATGGCCTATGATATACCCAGCCATTGTTTCTTAATGCCTGTAACAATGCCAGATATGGCTTCCATCTGGCCAAGTTGGCCTTAAATAAAGCAAAATATTTGGTTACTCTCTTAGTAGCCATGGCTCTCTCACCCAAGCATATACCAACATGTCAATCTATCCTTATGGAGAAGATTACAGACATGATCAATCATCAGACACATTGCTGGACAGTTTGTTTCATTCATCTCGACACCCTTCATGCATGCTTCTCTTCTAAGAGGAGGAGAAATCAAACTGACAGGCATTTTATGAGAGTGTAAGGGACTTCTTCACTTACCTCTGATCACACGAGTCTTAGATACACCAAACGTGAGAATACTGGTTTGAATGAAAATGGCCCCCACAGGTTCATTGGGCATGGAACTATTAGAAGGTGTGCCCTTGTTAAAGGAAGAGTGTTACTAGGGGTGGCTCTGAGGTTTCAAGTGTTCAAGCCAGGCCCATTGTGCCTCTCTTCCTGCTGCCTGCTGATGCAGATACAGAACCCTCATCTCCTTCCCTAGCCCATGTCTGCGGGCCAACACCATGCTTCCCACCGTGATGACAATGCACTAAACCTCTGAGTCTGTAAACCAGCTCCAATGGCGTGTTTCCCTGTGTAAGAGTTGCTGCCGTCATGACGTCTCTTCACAACACTAGAAACCCTAACTACAGAGTGAGTCATTTCTACTGCTCAAACGAGCCCTGTCAAGTCCCAACTGCACATTTCCTAATCCCAACAGAAAAGCTGATTTCCCAAGGTGCCCCATGCATACACACACATACAGAGAAGTGGCAAGTGAGCATCAAAGACCATGGAAGCTACGTGCTAGTCTAAATGGGAAATGATTCACATTAACCTGAAATCTTATCGTCATTTATGTCAATGTACTTTCAGTTCCTAGCACATGCTGAACATTTCCTGAGCACCCAGTACAGTGTGAAGTAATTGGAATGCATTGTGTCATTTAGTACATGATTTGCCCTTATGTACTAAGCACCGATTGGGCTGTGAGATAAGGCCAAGGAAGGCTGCTGTAGGAATTTTTCTTGTAAGAATGCAAGTTCCCCGAGGGAAACAATGTGCAGTGAAGGCAGGCCAGCAAGGCCAGCCTCTTGTCTGGACTCTGCTCTTAGCCACTCAGTGGAACACACCACACTCTCAGGAACATTCAGGCAAGGATTCAGTTTTCCCCAGCTCAGTCCTCAGGGAGGAGGATCCTCACCATGTCACCACTGCCTTCTGTGGCATTCCACTTCAGACAAATGTGGCTTCTGTGTCCCTTCAGTGGAGACTATTTCAACTCTGTGACTGCAGAAAAAAAGCCATGAGGCTTTGGCTGAGTCCATGCATTCATTCTCTTCCCATGCCAATGCTTCTGCAAGCCAGAATAGCTCCCTCCTTCCCCCCTCTGTGTGTGTGTGTGTGTGTGTGTGTGTGTGTGTGTGTGTGTGTGTGTGTCTGTCTGTCTGTCTGTCTGTCTCTGGACCACCTGCTGAGAGATCCACCCCAAGACAGAAGTGGCATCCCCAGTGCTGTTCATGATGAGCCCCCAGGGAAAGGACCAGAGGAGAACCCCATACTCACCACTGGGCACAGAAACATGAAAGAGATGGAAAACAGCCTCACAAATTGTTTGCCAGGACCACACTATGCTCTGAAAAAGTTGTTAGGTGTCGGAAAGTGAGAGAGAGTCCAAAACGGCCTGAAGCCAACACAATTAACAGAGATTACATGGCAGATTGCCTTTGGATAGCCAGGCATGAGCCGAGGCGCTTTGGAAGCAGGACGGATTTGGTAATCATCCCATCTCAGTGTATTTACACCTTGAACCCAGTCCCCAGAGAGCAAGGGACGGCCTCTAGCCACACTCATCACACAGAATTAGTGGATGTGTGAGAACGAGGCCATGGCAGCTCCTTGCAGCAGCCACCAAGCAAGAAGACTGATTGCTCTATTTGACAGACTGTCCTTCACAAACTAAGCATGACACATCTGGGATTTGGAGCCATCAACTTGACATCTAACAGGAGAACAAACCTTTGCGGGGAACAGGAAGGGGGCAAGGGAAAACTGGCAGTCTTCAGAATAGAGTTCCCATTTCTCTGCTAACCCTGACTGTTGGTCTGTACTTGGTTGGGGTCATCACCGTAGGGAAGGGACGGGCAGAGGCACAGGGCCCTTTGGTTTGCAATGATCTAGAAAGGGGTAGATCCACTGCACAGAAAGGTGCTTTGGGTCCTGACATGGTGGCACATCTTTCCTGGTGGCTCTGGGCAAGTGTTTGTTCTTCACATGTAGGAATGCATGCTACTTGGAGGCCTCCACACATCTGCCCTGTGAAGCTGAAACAGACTCTAGTTGCTTCAGGAGAATAAGAAGTCCTCAAAGGTTCCTTTTTGGCTGTAGTTCTCTGACTGGAAGGTGACCTGCATCCCTCTTTCCACATTCTGACTGTGGTCCAGTCACCCTCTTCATTTTCTATGCACAACCTTTGCATTGAAACAGGGATGAAGACAAAATCATTGCCAGTCAGCACAGAAGCCCATGTTCTAGCTGGAGAATTACTACAGACCCCACCTTTGCCATTGCTCGCTAGTGACCAGAAACACAATTGATTTGATCTCATTAGTCCATTAGGAACTTGACGTGGGAGACCCCTCTGTGTGTTACTTGTATTAGTTAATGAATAAAGAAACTGCCTTTGCATAGTTGATAGGGCAGAACTTAGGTAGGCAAGGAAGACAGAACTGAATGCTGGGAGAAAGAAAGGCAGAGTAGGGGAGAGACACCATGGAAACGCTAGAGACAGACATGCCGGATCTTTCCCGGTAAGTCACTGCCATGTGTCGATACACAGATTAATAGAAATGGGTTAAACTGAGATGTAAGAGTTAGCCAATAAGAAGTTAGAGCTAATGGGCCAAGCAGTGTTTTAATTAATATGGTTTTTGTGTGGTTATTTTGGGACTAAGCTAGCTGGGTGGCTGGGACGAACAAGGGGCCCCTCCTTGCAACAGGAGCTATTGCTTGGAAGCCTGTGAATAAAAATGGAAAGTTTGCTCAGAGCACTGAAGGCAGTGGAGACAATTTGCTTAGCTTGCTGCTAAGTGTTGTAAGGACTTACCCATCCTGACTGAAAACGGTGCTTGGCCACACCCATCAAAAACATCTCATATTACAGTTCATAGTCTAGCTAGTGAATGAAAGCTAAAACGGGAGATTTAGGTCAGATTCTGCCTCTTTGGCTCCCTTGTTATCCTCATGTGCTCTCTCCTGTCTTCTGCCTTTCCTTTCTGTTCGGTTCTCTAGCTTTCTATCCATCTTTCCTTGTCTGTTATATCCTCCCCATCTCGTCATGTGCCCAGTTCCTCTTCTGAATCAGAAAACCAAGGAGACCATCAGCAAGGACTTGGGGTAACACCTATCACAAAACCCTAAAATTAAGAAGTGACAGCAGCAATGATGGAGAGGCCAAGTACCAGGAAGTTCTACATCTTCTACATCTTAATTTATGTGTAAAGTGGTCTTTAACTTTGATCTCTCCGAAAGAGACAGACAACCCTTTAAAAGAAAAAAGACACAAAGCTGCTTTGCTTTTTGCTCTTACTGTTTTAATGGAATAGAAGAACTGGAAAGGTGACGGGAATGTGAAGAAGTTTAAAGTGTGTGTGTGTGTGTGTGTGCGTGTGCGTGTGTGTTTGGGAGTATGTGCAACCTGTGTGCAAGTGCCTAAGTGTGTTATAAGACGGCATTGAATTCCTGGAGCTGAAGTTACAGATAGAGTTGTGAAGCACCCAATGTATGAGCTCTGGAGAGTAAACTTTGGTGCTAGGAATCAAACTTGAGTCCTCTTGAGGAGCAGTAAGGGATCTTAATCACTGGGCCATCTTTCCAGCCCAATAGTGGAGAAAGTTTTATTTTGACCTTTGTGTATTTTTTTTTTTGCTTTTTTCTTAGGGAGAGAGAGAGAGAGAGAGAGAGAGAGAGAGAGAGAGAGAGAGAGAGAGAGAATATAAAGTTGGGTGGGTAAGAAAATGGGGAGAATCTCGGAGGAGTTGGGGAGAGGAAAGCATATAATCAACGTGTATTATACGTGAAATATTCTTTTAAATAAAAAAGACATTTTAGTTGACGGAAGTGGGGTGCTGGACAAAGGCTTTCTAAGTAGGGACCAGGAATGTATGGGAACTGGCAGCTATAAGAAGAAAATACTAAAACACCTGCTTGAAACAAGATCAACAGATGAAGGGAGATGACAAAGCCCCGGAGGTTCCTGGCATCCCATTATCTCACATCTCCCCCTCTGTATCCTGTGACTGAAGTTTTCATCTGGACCTGGATAGCTGAGTGACATGGGGAGATATAAGACTTGGCCACCATTAATACCTGTATCTCCTCTGACTTTTGTGCCACAGTGATTGTAAGGGGGTGGAATTCAAGGCATTTCCACTTAACAGTATTTCTCAGAGTGTTGACAGAGCCACGTAGGGGGCAATAGTCCAACATAAATCATGGGGGTTAATCCATCTGGCGTTGTCATGTAGGAAGTGAAGTCCTTCTTAAGAATCAGGTCAGCACAAATCATGCTGGACAAGGCTTCGCATCTGGCAGGTCAAGAAGGCATGAGTGGGCCATGGGCATTTCGGGTCATCGGGTACAGCTCTACCAACTCTGCAACCAGGAGATGCGGTAGCAGGAAGATTCCGGGCAACTGGTGATCTGCAGGAACCACCTAGGCTATCAGAAATAGCTCTCAGATTCCTGGATCAGTGAGGCCATATCCTCACTAGTTTAACCTTTCCTCCCTTGAGGTGGTGTCTTACTATGAGTTTCAGGAGGCTTCATTAGTTATTCAGCTCTCTATTTCGTGAGAACTAAGATTACGCCCAAAACAATCAGAAGTATTCCTGTCTCCACCAAAGAGTGCTGGTGCTCAGATCACTCTCTCTACCCTCATCGGATCCAGGATCCCTGCCCAAAGTGCCACCCACAGTGGGTGGGTCTTCTCATTAAACAAGATAACCCCCCCTTGCACATGCCCACAGGTCAACCTAATCTAGACAATCCCTCTTTGAGATTTTCTTCCCATGTGATGCTAGATTGTATCAAATTGGCTAGTCATCTGTGACCAGCCTGTGTGTTTTGCTCAGCATGCTTCCGGGTGACTTCTTCTATGCCAGGCATACTGTTTATTCATGGTAAACTCCACCAATGTGTGTTGTTGGGGCAGCCATTAGAAAATTCCATATCCCAGTTGTTAGACTACTGATATCCTGGTTATATCCATGCCATTTCCAAGACTCTCAAGAATGTCATCCACACACCTTCACCAATCTCCCATGCATGTCTCTGCAGAATTGAACTAACTAACATGATCCCATGTTCCCATCGACCACGCTTCAAAGTTCTACCTGGGCCCAACAGAGTCTGCAGGTCATATACTGGCTCTCCATTTCTCTCCTGAAAGCAGCTCCAAGTCACCTCCCTTAGAGACACAAGACCTGAACAGGTTACTGATTCTGTTCAAGGAGCAGAGAGAAGAGTATCCCCAGGGCCATCTTATGAACACAGATTTCATTCAAATGTCTGTGAGAGACACGTTTAAGGAGCTCCCAGTGTGCTATGCTATGTCTTCTACCACTGTAAATGCAGAGACGGAGGGGGGAGGGATCCCAGAAAGAGCAGTTCTACATAACCCCGTGTGGGCTGAAAGGTGTCTGTCCCCAGAAGCTTCAGGTAGGCTTTCAGTCCCAATCTCAAACAGGGTGCTTTGAAAGGCCAGTTTCTTACTGGAATCCCAGCAAGGAGTCCACTCTGACTGGAGTCTGCTGATAGCCACTTCCTGACTCCAATTCCTATTCTGTGGAGACTCTGTGAACTACAGTACTGACCGATTGGAGTCACAGCTGACTGGAATCGCTTGTTACCGGAGTTCATCTGATTGGAGTCCCTGATGACTGGGATTCATGACTGGAGACAGCTGACTAGAACTTTCATTTACTAGAGTCCCTGCTGTCCCGTGTCCACTATCTCTGTCCAGCCCTGCTGACGAGAGTCCCGCTGACTAGAACCCATGCTGACAGTTGTTCCCTCTGGGATCTCTTCCCTGCTAATTGGGATTGTACTACCTGGAATCCCTGGTAACTGCAAGAGTCAACTCTGTTTACCTCAGTCTCATGCCTTGCCCTCCCTTCAAGAATGGGTAGGGTAAACAGCAATAAACAAATGGGGTTTTATTTGCAATGTGAAAGCAACAATATAAATCTAAAAGTAGTAGGAACTCTGAGACCTTTGGTGACAATCGGGAAGCCACCCAAGAGATACTGGGAGTGTCAAAGCTCCAAGCTGGCCTCAGGAAGCTAACCAAGAACAGTCTTCTATAGAGACAAGGTCTCAGAAGCATCAGGTCTCAAAGGGCAACAGTAGGCCAGACCTCAAGGAGGAGTGAGTCACTCTCTTAGCCTGTGGCTGCAGGTTAAGTCTTTTTTTAATCCAGAAAGCACACATAAAAGTTTTAATAATAAGGCATATTAAAAATTATTAGCTACCTGAGGCCTGATTGTTTTACATGAGAACACAACTCCTTCAGTGCAACAGTTTACTATTTCTTCTCCACTTTTATACTACTTTCATTTTTGTTTCCTAAAGTTACTCAACATTTAGCCAGGAAAATATACAAAATATAGAATTATTTTGAAAGCAATAAAGCACTTCTAAACTATATACAGGCACAAGATAAAAATTTTCATATAAACTGTTGTAGATACTTTATCCTACTTGAGAATGTGACAATCTTCATTTATATTCCACAATTTGTACCATTACCTATATAATTGTTTTCTTTTTTTCTCCTTTGTTAGCAGTGTCAAGGGGTAATTGATCCTGATCTAAGCAAAACCAAGCAGAGAAGGAAAATGCAGACCCAGGCCATTTCTGAATGGCAGGCACAGAAATTCCTGCCATGCTATGTGACAAATTAAAATACTGCAGTACACTCTCCAGATTGAGTTTCTGTGCCATTGTCAGAATCGCACGAGTCACAGGGATGGTATATGGGTGAATAAACTCAGATTCATCTACTCTCAGCAATCGTAGTAGTCGACGGATTTCTTCTGAGCTCACAGACAAACTCCCCAATGAACCATGAATTGTTATCAAGTTCTCAGCACAAGTTCGATGTAGGGAAGAATGGGATTCAAGGGTTTCAATGATTCTTATTCCCATGTTTGCATTCACACACATAGTTCGGCTCTGTTTATTAATACAACATTTTTTTTCAGCCTATCAGAGATGAATATTTGTAAGTCATGTGATTCTAGCTCCAGAAGCCATTGGATAAGAACCAAGAGAAGATGGACATTACTAATGCCGAAAATACCAACTGAAGTATGATCACCTTCTACAGCCATATTTGTAAGTTCTTTAAGCAGTTCTAGTAATGGCTGACCCAAAGATTTTAATACCTCAAACATGTGCATATAACTAATTCTTTCTTTAAATACTTCCTTAGCAGCTGAAGAATTCTTCATCACTGCCTTCAAAGCTTGAATTGTTGATACAGCCAAACAATCTAACCGCCCCTGAAATACCTGATTCTCACTTATCTCTGTCAGTAATTGGTTGGCAAGGTCTTTCTCGTTCTTGTCTGCCACCATACTGTGAGCATTTAAAAATAGCTTGCAGTTCTGTAGAAGTTGTATGAGATGTTCAAAGCAATTACTGTTAAGGAAAATGGCCTGAAGAACAGGCCTGTCTGTGCAGTCTAACACGGCTGTGATGGTATTGAGCATCTTAATCAGCAGAGCTATGAACTGGCTTTCCCACCACATGGACTTCCTCTGTTGAGGTAAAGCTGAGTGATCTGGATTGAGCAATTTAAAATAGTTCTCCTGTATGGTACTGTTTTCCACCTGACACTGGTCAGAACTGCTAGTAAGAAGAATATGTACCACTTGTGTCAGGCATTTCAGAGTCAGTTCTCTCTTCCTACCCACTTCCTCAGGATCTCCTTCCTCCCATGAATCACAATCAGACAAAACTCACATGAGAACTTCCATGGTGGCTGGAGAAATTGCTTGCAAAACATTCCTCTGCCCACCAGCTACAATGACTCCAAAGAGATGCAATAAACAACACTTAAGACTTTCCTTGAGATGTTCACTTTCCTGAAAACATTAGATCACCGTCCCAGACAACAGCCCTCTATGCAATCAGGAAAGGAGCCTAGTAGCCAGAAGCAGAGCTGGAAGCAAGAGCTGCAGGTTAAGTCTTGGAGGATGAGGCAGGAACACAGTTCTGTCTCTAGCTGGAGCATCAAATCTTAGACTGTTTATGCTACATGTTTAGAAGTATCTTCATCAGTGTTACATTGCTGTGAAGAGACACCATGACCATGGTAACCCTTATAAGGAAAGCATTAAATTGGGATTTGCTTACAGTCTCAGAAGTTTAGTCTATGATAAGCATGGTGGTATACAGGCAAACATGGTGCTCGAGAAGGAAGCGAGAGTTCTACATCTAGATCTGCCAGCAGCAGGAAGAGAGAGGGCAGCAGAAAGATAGAAAGCTGGTTTGAGCTTTTGAAACCCCAATGCCCGTCCTCTATGACACACTTCCTCCAACAGGACTGCACCTCCTAGTCTCTCTCAAGTAGTGCCACTCCATATGACCAAACATAAAGTAATATAAGAGCCTATGGGGACCATTCTTATTCAAACCAGCACAGGATGGATGCTGCTGTCTCCCTTCTCCATTTTCTCCCAGAAGGCTGCTTGTTGGTTTCCCGACAGCCCAGACTCCCAAAATAATCACACAGAAACCATATTATTTAAATCACTGCTTGGTCCATTAGCTCTAGTTTCTTATTGGCTAACTTTTACATCTTAATTTAACCCATCTCCATTAATCTGTGCATCACCACGAGGTTGTGACCTACCAGTAAAGTTAAAGCACATCTGTCTCAGGCAGCGGCTCCATGACATCTCTCTGACTCCATCTCCTTTCTCCCAGCATTCAGTTTAGTTTTCCCTGACTAACTAAGTTCTACATGGCTATAGGCCAAGCCAGTTTCTTTCTTAACCAATGGTATTCACAGTACACAGAGGGGAATCCCATATCACATTAGTGGTCCTATAAATGTGACTATGAAGTCTTCAGTCTTTCAGAGTGGGGGAGTCAACTGGGAGCCAGAGTGTTGAAACTGAGATTTATACAATCCCAGGAGGGTAACTTCACAACCCCCACATTGATGGGATGTGTGCATGCACTGCGGTGAGAAATAGAGACTGATTAGGAAAAACCAGGCAGACCCAGAGGAAAGAAAGCCAAAACCTGCCCAAACCAAGGGACCTTTCAGTAATGGTCAATGTTCTGCCCCATCTCCCCCTTCCCTTTGTGCTACAAAGGAAGCCAGAAAAAGAAGGTTGGAGACACTGCCACACAAAAACCCTTGGGGGATAGTCACCTGGATTCCAGCTGCCAGTTTTTTATTTTTGTTCCTTAGTTATCTCCAGCTGCTGATTTGGCTTCCAACTGGGGCTGCTCCTATCCTGGACTACTAGAATCCCCTGTGACAGGACTCTCGAATCTCTGGAACACCCATGGAGACCCTTCCACCAATTTGCTGCTTTTTCTCCTGAATGAAGAAGGATTCTGGGCCAGAAATAATTCTAGGCTCATAGCAGGCAGGATTTCCCACCCCCGTCCTCCTACATAAAACTCAGAGTCCTGTGTCTGGTCACTTTCAATGCAGGGAGGCAGAAGAGAGGGACTCTTAGCAACTGTGGTCGCCTGCTCTGTATGGCTCTCAAAGCAGGTTGCTCCTGTTTGAAGCTCTGCTCCTTGTCACCTCCTCTCTCCATCTCTTCCTACTTCAGCCCTCTAGCTCCTTCTCCATCCTCCCTCTCTTATTCCACCCTCATCCACTGGTCAATAACTTCCTATTGCCTACTTCTAGTTCAACGATTTTAGGTTCTTCATAAACAGGGATGATAACCCTGCTTCTTTTTTGGAGAAGATAATAATATAATTACATTATTCCCCCTTCCCTATCCTCTGTCCAAACCCTCCTATATAACCCTGCTCGCTCTTTCAAATTTATGGCCTCTTTTTTTACATTAATTGTTGTTGTTGTTGTTGCTGTGTGTGTATTCTTAAATACAGAAATAGAAACTATTTATACTTAGTCTGTATAATGTACAGTGTTGTATATATGTATGTTTTTAGGCTGGCCATCTGGAATTGGTAACCAGTTGGTGTGCTCTTCCCTGGGTAAGACTATTTCCCTGGCTCTCATCATTACATCAGGGCCTGTGATTCTTTCTGTAGTGTTGAGAGCTTGTGGGCTTGCTTCTGGTTTTGAATGAGAGTTTATTTAGTATGCAGTGGGCAATAACAATAACAAAATAATAATAATAATAATTGGCAGACCAATGCAGAAGAAAGAAAAATCCTCAAATCGGGGCTTACAAATATCCAGAGATAACTAGGGTAGCCCAATTGAGAAAAATGAGCAAAAGATAACATGATCCAATTAGGGAACATACACGCATACAGATGAAATTAGTTGGAGAGGCCTCTTTGAAGCAGTCAGTTTGGGTTCTGATTCAGCTTTCTCTTCATGAATGAGCTGCTCTGGTAGAACACCACAGGCATTTTGATACCATGGGAAAACAGCTGTAACAACTGTAGGAAAGGGGTGATATTCTAATGCAGTGGTCCTCAACCTTCCTAATGCTGCACCCTTTAGTACAGTTCAAGTTGTGATGTCTGCAACCGTAAAAATTCTTTTGTTGCTACTTCATAACTGTAATTTTGCTACTGGCATTCATCATGATGTAAATATCTGACGTGCAAGATAATTGTCAGGTGACACCAAAGGACCAGAGACCCTAGGCTGAGAACAGCTGCTCTAGTTCTCCGTTTCGTTTTGCTCTTTCTTCCCGGCTTGTCACAGAGTTAAAGGGAGCAGTCCAGTCCCGATCAAAGGGTCTTGGAGGACACTCTAAGAAAAACATGCCTGGCTCTGGTGTCAAAGTCCAACTCCAGAGCCAGCATCTCAGGGATTTAAACCACACAAAGCAATTTGTCAGTGTAGTGTACGTGACTAACATGCAGTGGGATTTGTCTTCTCGGTACTAGATGGTTAAATGTGTTAATGGGCATCATTTTACCATCTCACAGTGTCTAGATCTAGCCTGCCAATCAAGAATACATTTAATTATGGTACATCAATACACAAGGACACAAGTAAAACATAAAAAAATCAAATGTCAAAATGTTCTAGGACCATACCTTCTATTTCTTGTCCTCTGTGTCCCCTCACTTCTTGGGACACACACTTTTCTGACCTGGACAACGTTTTTGGGGTAAGATGCAGCTGAGCAGTTTTAAGAGGCATACCCCCCTTCCTTCTCCATTCACTGAGGCTGGCCTGGACTAGATGTTAAGTCTCACTGTGTTGAGAGGCACTTAAAAAAGACCTTCTCCTTTTATGGGGAGTTGGAGGAGAAGCTGGAATCTTCTGCATCCATCCTAATGTTTCTTGATAAGTAAAAGAATGGGGGGGGGGCGGGTCATGAAGCACTTGTGGGCTCTGCCAAGAGCAGGTGTCGTCTCCTGCAGGAGAGGGGTATTCATCTCTCCTCCTTTGGTCTGGATGATAGTTTTCATTGGATGTGACAAATGTCTTAAGGAAGGTTCACTGGCCCTTCTCCTCGGGGGGGGGGGGCACAGAGGAAAATTGGCAGGGTCTTCAACAAAAAAATGCCACCCCTGGATTCCTAGGCTTTGCTTGGCTCTTAACAGCCGATGTTTTGATGCCTGGCCCCTAAGTAGGTGATTTCATTAAACTTTTTATGTATTAAGTTTTTTTTTGTCTTGGAATCAAACCCAATATCTTCCATGGCTGCCATAATTTCAGGGTCTGGACAGCTGGCATCTCATCTCAATGACTTCTTAAAGCCTTTGTCCCTTTCTGAAGTCATGCAAGATCCATGAGATCATGCACAGTTGGCCTCTGCCTTGCATTTACTGTTAGTAGCAGGCTGATTATGTTCTTTCTATTGGAAAGCTGATAGGGGATAGCATATTGCCCCTGTAGAACTTGTTCTCTAAGGCCCTGCAAATGGGGCAATCCCTATCACTATATAAAAGGACCCCCAAGGGTCTAGCGGCGTGCCCATCTGTTTCTCCTCATTGGGCTGGCTACTCCTTCAAGGTCCCTCACCCACCATGCGGCTCCACGTCTGGGACTTGCTACCCCTCGTGGCCCACTGCAGCCACTTGGGGAACTGTGCCAACCTGCAGCGTGGTCTCACAGCCCTCTGCCTGCTGCAGCCATTTGGGAATCTGAAGCATTTTTACTTTTACCATAGCACTATCCTGTTCTACTCCCCTCTCTGCCTCCAGCCAATATGTCCATGTTTCTGGAACTCTCCATGTGTAGAGGTGAATATTGTACCAAGTTCCATCAGAATGCACTATTAACATATTAATAAGAGATAAGTTAATAAAAATATTCTATATGGGAAAAGCGGCCAGGAATTACTGGTAGAGATCCCTCCAAGTCCCCGGGTACTTCAACCAACACAGCTCTCTGGCACACATTTCACAAATCTGGTGCTACAAGTAAAATTTAAGCATGCGGAGAAGAATACTGATTTAATTTAAAAATGAAAAGCAACCACTTCTTCTTTGCTTCCAGAACCAGGAGAATAATCATCACTAGTCCCTCCCCCCAATATGTCTGCCTTTGCCTTTACAAGTCACAATGCAATTGTAGTTACTTCTTCTTATCTAGTCTCTGCCTCCTTCTTTGGGGTGGGGACTTTAATTCTGTACTGTGATATACTGAAAGTATGTGACTTCTTAATTAATTTTATTTCACAGTCAAGAAATTGCCTTGAGTCCTTAGCCTTGTGAAAAGTAACTGTTAAGACTACAGGAATCTCTGAAGTTATAATGAGTTCATTTTGCTATGTGACAACCATACCCCTGTGGGAGTCAGAGGTAGAATGTTGTGCCTTAAAGTGATGTGTTTTTATGTCAAATTGGCAAGCGTTGGATTCAGGATAGTTAGTTTTGAGTTCTTAGTTTGATTGGATTAAAAAAACTAAGGTATTTAGGGGGCCCACTTTAAAGTGTGTCTTTGTTTTCATATCTATCCATTCATCCATCCATCTATCTATCCATCTATCATCTATCCATCCATTTATCCATCCATTTATCCACCCACCCATCTATCTATCTATCTATCTATCTATCTATCTATCTATCTATCTATCTATCTATCTATCGTCTATCATCTATCTGCCATATCTATATTACTTTTCTTGTTGTTGTTACCAAACACCTGGTTGAAAGAAAACATCTTGATGAAATAAAGGATTATTTCGACTGGGTTCAGAGGTGGGGAAAGCATAGTTCAGGAGTGGCTTGGCCTGTGATATTGTCTGCTGAGAAGTATAGAAAAGAAAAAACCAGTATTCCAATTGTTTTCTCCTTTTATGCAGTCAGAGTCCAGCCCACGGAATGATTCTGGACATACTCAGCATGGGTTTTCTCTTCTCAGCTTAATTTTCCTAAAACATACACATCAGACACTGTTTATGACTTAAATTTATTTTAGTTGGGTTTAATCTCAACCCTTTTATACTTTTAAAAACATTATACATATAATTTCTTGATAATTGTCGAGGACCAGCCTCGACAAAATCACTTTTTACCAGGGTAGGGGCATGGAAATTTTAGAAATACAAGCAAAAATATGAAGACACATAAAAACAATAAAAACAGAAACCACAGAATAATACTGGGAGGGTAGTCCAGTGATTACTGAAATTGCTTACATTTATTTTTCCACAACTTTTATACCCAAAGTAAACGGGAGGAGGGGGTGGAGAAGGTAACAAAAGATTTCATTAATATTATACTCTCTTCAAATGTCTCTGTCCACTTTTTCTCAGTTTGAGGAAAATACCTTCGGAGGTTTGGAGCCCTTCGTTAATATTTTACCACCTCTCTCCCAGACTTGCTCTCAAATATTTCCCACCCGACTCCACACCCTGGTACCTGGCTCTAAATAGCTGCACCGCTGCCACAAATGTGGTTCAGTACCGAGTACTTCAGCTGGCGGGAAGTGGGGGGGTTGGGGAGGAGATAGTTTTCTGTTTGTATGGTTTGGGTTTTTTTTTCTTTTCTTTTCTTTTATCCGTCCCTTAGTTTGCCTTTTCTTCCTTGTGAAGACGCATGGGATTTACAGATGGGTAAACAGGGCATCTCCAGCAAGGGTGGAAGGCACCTACAGAGAAGAGCATCTGGAGTCCCCCGCGCCCTCAGAGGCTTCCAGCGGGAAGACAGCTTTCCGCATTCATGGCTGTTTCCTAAGGAAGGGGGGAAAGGGGACAAGAGAGGAGAGAAAAGGAGCGGGGACTCTCTTTGTATCTGTGTCCAATATGGTCTCTTTTGATTTTTCATTCTCCATAGTGAAGGGCTCCCCAGGGACTCTCATCCGTTACAGGCTCGGCTGTACCTGCCTGCCTGTGTGAAAGTTGCTCAGCTGCTGCCTCGGATGAGGGGAGCAGATCACATCTATCTCCCTGGCATCCACTGAGCTCGCGGCCGGCAAGGATCATACCCCACGTGGAGTGCAAAGGCAGGTCTGGAGAGAAAGGCCGACCTTGCGCATTGTCGCTCGTTCTTTGTGTTAGACTCTGGGGGTCAGCGCTTGTTCCACATTCCTGCTTATTCTGTGTGAGACAGGAGGAGCGTTCCCGTGTGCAGGCTGAGGTCTCCATCTCCCTCTGGACAAAAATGCAAGATGATTAATGGTCAGCCATTTCCCTACTGTTTACACCACAACATAAAACTGAGGGCATCAATGCAGCTGACAGTTTTGAAGACCAGGTTTTCTGGTCTGACACAAGACAGTATTTTAAATTCCAATTTTTTTGAAACATATCATAGAGAATTGAAGTTTGTTTTAGACCTAACAGAGTGGAGTTTGTTTACTGACCCCAGAAAGAAGACACCAAATATCAGTTTTCTTTTTCCTCATCATTAACCACCATCACTACTTAAATATTAATTTTAGAAGACACATGATTGATGACTAATGATCAGAGTATAGATAAACAGAGAAGGGGTAAAATGATGAAAGAGATTTTAAAAAAAATGAAAGAAAGAAAAATTTAAAACACAGAGAACATTAAAGTTTGATGATATAGTTTATATTGCCCAAGATATTCCATTAAAAAGCATGTAATAAGTGCTACACAGCCAGATTTAGCTGTGGGCTTCCTTAGAGTTCTTATGGATGCTGGAGCCTTAGCTCAGAGACAGCCCATGTGCTTAGCCTTCCCACCCACACTTAGCATTCTCAGTGCCCTGGGTCCACTCTCCAAAGAAGAAAACAAGTCAGACATGGTTGCTCATGCTTGCAATCTTTTTCTTATATTTTATATATGTTGGTGTTTGACCTGCATGTTATTGTGAGGGAGTCAGATTCATTTATGAGCTACCGTGTAGGTGCTGGGAATTGAACCCAGGTCCTCTGGGAGATCAGCCAGTGCTTTTAACCACTGAGCCATTTCTCCAGGCCCTAGTGATCTTAACTCTTGGGAGACTGAGGCAAAAGGATTACCATAAGTTCGAGGTCACCTTGATCCACATGATGTTTGAGTCCAGCCTGGGCTACAGAGCCTGTTTCAAACAGCAGAAATGAAAGGGGAAAAAATATGGTATTGTATCTTATGTATCCTGCCTTTTGATAAAGTTGGTTAATTTTTTTTAAAGAGGGGGGCATCCTGGCCCATTGGATCCTAATCTTTGGTCTGTAGATGTCTGTATACAAACTTTTCTTCCCCTCCCCACTAACGAAATGGTGTACCGTAATTTAAAGATTATTTTCCAAAAATGACAACTTTTCCCTAAACCTTGCCTGATATTTTCTGCTTGGGAAGCGTTTGCCACTGCAGAATTAGGAAGAGGGAGACCCCCTTTGTTGGCAGTGTCCACAGTACAACATATGTGTGCTATGCAGTCAGTTGCATCACCCCCTTCAGTGAATAGATCTCTGGCCCCGGCTGCAGAAAAACAACACTTATCACATAGATGTCCCCCTTAGTCAAAGTCTACCTTCTCCTGCAGTCGGCAGTCGCTGTGTCTTAAGAATGCTTTCCCCATTTCCCTGCCTGCCTCCTTCCCCTAGCATTCTCATTCTTTCACTGAGACAGAAAACTAGGGGTGGGGGGGGGGATGCCACCGTGCTGCCAGTCCCATTCGTTCCGCCCTGCCCCCAGAAAAAGCCGATATTTTCAGGTTGACTGAAAGTTTAACTTTGGCTATTTTTTTTTTTTTTCAAGGAAATCCAGCGTGACGTGGCACGTGTTAGTGCCCTCTTACTTAACAAATTACATGTTTTCTTGACCTACGCTAAAAGCTGTACAAATACCCCTTGTATGGGTTTGCATTGTGCATGGGTTTCCGTGGTACAGCTCCGGACGTGTGCGTGGTGGGATTTGGAAGACTTTCTGCCCACAGTTGCTCTTCTTACCTCGCCACTCCTGAGAAGACACCCGCCCTTTGCGATGGCCTCCCTCGGTTGTCAAAAAACAGAGGCAAGGTTCCTATCAGCTTAGCTACCTTGGTTTGATTTTGTAAAATAGTTGCTCTTTTGTCATGACTGCAAGAGCTACTGATACTCCCAAGTTTCTCAACCATTTCTTCTAGACAGAAAGAATAAAAATGACCACAGAAGATACAGCCTAGCCTTTGAGTTTGAGGTGCTTCAAATTCTCCTTCAGGGGACAGTATATGTTAGAATGCGACTTGAATTGGTTTTATGCTGCCATTTTCCTTTCCTGAAGTGATGATGCTCCCTTTTGGGGGTTGGGGGGGTCACGTTGGATAGATGAGACTTTGGGGTCCTGAGGCAGACTCTCTCTGCCTGGTGACTGGCTGCTCTAAGCCTCCCTGTGCTTGCTTAGAGAACTTGGCTGGATGGACGTTGATTTTGCCCTGGGTAATGAATGTTGAAGTGGTCATGCCTGGGAATAAGTCCTTTCAGCTAAGCCTCCTCCCCACTAACATCCATTTCATTCTCTAAAGGGAATATATTCTACAGCCATAAATCTCTCTCCTTGCCTGCTTGCAACCCTGGCCCTTGTGTGACAAACTCACGGGTTTTTTATTTGAGTTGGGGCAGCTTAACCTGTTACACATTTCCCCTGTAGGTGATCTCACACAGCAGTCAAGGGCCATGAAGGCATTTTAAAGGCTCTGTCTGTGAAATAACCGTGGAATATTTTTGTCTGCCTCTCTGGAGCTCTCTATGACAGGTTCTCCTTCACGACAGATGACTGTCCACACATTGACCCTGCTCTATCTCCAATCAGCCTGCCTTCCATTCCCAGTGCAGGGCAACCAACCCCACATCCTTCCAGAAAACACGCTCTTTTTACTCGAAAAGGAAAAATGGCATAGCTGGTGACAGCCATGGAGAAAGTCGTTTGGGTCGGGTCAGCACGTTTGGAGAATTGAAAAACCGAGAGGGCAGGGCATTCAAGTATGGTTTGCCAGGCAAATACCACTGACCACCCTTCTGTTTTTTCCACTAGTGATGTTCCATTTCACTTGGTTGGCCCTTTAATTCCCTTCCCATTTTGTCAACATGGTGCATCTTCTTTAAAATGTCTTGTTGTTGCTGCTTTGTCTCCTTTGCCTTCATGTCTTTGTTTTCCTTCTTTTGCTTCTGCAACGTTCTACATGCAAAATGCTATGTTAATCCTGCAGTGGGTAAGAGCAAGCATGGTGGAGCATTCCTCCGTCCTATTTCTGCTTTTTGTGCAGTATAACACTGCAACCACTGGCAGTGGTTAGCGCTGTGTGCTGTGTGCTGTGCCTCTGTGGCCGGAGTACTAACACAAGAAGTCAGCAACACTTGAAGCTGAACTTATAATGTAGGTTTCTACATGGATAGGATTTCCCATCGCTCATCTAATTCTCCAGAGCATGCCAACACTGACGTTTGGGATCTGATAAGTTTTGGTTGTTGAAGGAGGGTCATCCAGTACATTTCAGGATAGTTGGTGCAATTCCTCCCTTGATTTCAGAAAGAAAAAAAAAAAGTCTCCTAATGTTGCCTACTATTCCTGTAGAGACGAAAGATCACCCACCTAAGATCCATGCATGGATATCAGCGCTGTCCTGTAGAATTTCCTGGGACAGTTCAGCATCCTGTCTCTAGTATGACAGCCACTAGTATCCCATAGCTACGACCCACTTGAAATTATCATATGTACTCACTCATAAGTGGTTTTTAAACATAAAGTAAAGAAAAACCAGTCTATAATTCACAATTCCAGAGAACCCAGACCACAATGAGGACCCTAAGAGAGACGTACATTGATCTAATCTATTTGGGAAGTAGAAAAAGACAAGATCTCCTGAGTAAATTGGGAGCATGGGGGACCTTGGGAGAGGGTAGAAAGAGAGAGGGGAGGAAGGGAGGAGAGTGAAGAAAATATATAGCCCAATAAAACAACTAAAAACAAAATTAAAAAAAAGATGTCAGCAATGTTCTGACATGCGAATAAGTACTGAAAAGGTAAAGACAGGATAAAAGCTGATACTCAGAACATCAGAAAGGTTGGCAGTGGCAATAGGAAATCATTCCTAGCAGATTCCTTGTTTGTAAATATATTTATTAGTAGACTAAGCTACCAAACATTCTATTGCGGACTAACGAAGAACATTATAATCTTTGTCTTCTTCCTCCTTCTCTTTTCTGAAGACAAGATGGTTTAACTATCTAGCCCAAGCTGATTTGAAACTCACTATGTATCTCGGGCTGCTCTCATTCTCTTTCATCAGACTCTTGAGTATAGGAATTACAGGTATGAACGAACCAAGCTTTGATTCTTGATTACCAAAGATATTTTCTGCATTGACTAGATGTGGTCTTTGTTTTCTGCCCTATGGATATAAAAGAATAAAGCAGTAAATGACAACAAATTACATGGTTAAGTTTTAGCTAAAAGTATTAAGAATGTAATGTATAGCCAGTCTTGGAAATAAACCCCAAACATATTTTTCTCTATATGAATAGTATCATTTCTCTCAAAGGTAGAGCAAGACACCTAGATGAAGCACACAGTGGTGCAGATCTCAATATGACTCTTCTGGACCCAGGCCCCCCAGTCATAGTGTGATGCACATGTCAGTGTCTGGTGATAGTCGATGCTCCCAGCTGTCAACTTGGCTCTACTCTTGGAACTCCAGCTTCGCAGGGAATTGAAGAGTCAGTCAAAGGGCACATTGTGTTCTGCTTGCTGCAGGAGCAGCTGCACTAATTTGGATTGTGACTTAGCTTGTCTTCCTGATTCTTCCTGAGCTCTGAACTGGGTTCTGTCAATCAGTGGTGTCTCACTATTCAAGCTTTGAAGTGGTGGTCATTCCCAGATTCTGAACTCATGTTGGAAATTAATTTTACTAAGTCATTTGGAAAGTGTGTAATTCTTCATACTTGGTATTGGTGACAGTCTCCATGGCCTCCTTCTGAAGACTTCTGGAAGGTATAGTTCACATCCAGTGTGTTTAACTTATGTACTAGTTGAAAAAAATGAGTGTTAACTTTGGATCCAAATGACCAACTTTGAGTCCTTATTTATAAAATCGGGATATATCTTATGTCTCTTTATAAAAAAAAGTGAACATGAAACAACTTTATAAACTTTTAAAATGGGATATGCAAATTAGTATAGATTATTACGACCTGTTAGAGAGTCAGAGGGGAGTCTTTGCTAAACCAATGACCAAATCAATATAATCAGCCAACAGCACAGCTCACATTCCACTGGTTCTAATTAAATGTTGTTTCAAGGAGCCATAGCTATCTAAAAATAACCACTTAAAAATTGGTTACGTTTGCTTTAGCAAAAAATATTAAGCCCCCATTAGTGTGAAGAGCCAATTGTTATAAATAATAACCATGATTTCTCAAAGAAACTAGTGAAAGTATTTTCTGAGCTAATAGAGGAGATGAACACACGTAGACAAAATTCTGACATATTTATGTGTAAGACTAGAACGAGTCATTGGGATGTGTCCCTATGTGGCTAAGTCCATACTCCATTCCCTATTTCTATGAAAAGTAAAATAAAGGAAGGGAAACATTAAGCTAAATTACCAATCTGAACAAGACATGTAGATTTTACAGTGACTTGGACCAAAACCCAAAAAGTCAAGTAACAGATTCTTGAATTATTAGATTCTTTTATTTAGGTATAGAAGGTAGATTTTTAAAAAAATTATTTTCTTTTTTAGTTATGCATGCTTGTGTGTGCATGTGTGTATGTGCTTATGAGTATGGATACCCTTGATGGCCAGAAGGGGGCACCAGAGCTCCGGGACTCTGAGTTGTAGGAGACTGTGAGCCACCCAACATGGTGGCTGGGAACCAAAGTCCAATCCTTAGCAAAAGCAGTGTGTGGTCTTCAACACCAAGACAGGGTAGAGATTTCATCTTTCAGTAAATTGTTATCTTCCTTTTTACTTGAAAAGATTGTTGTCATCTAGACTGTTGGCCAAACTTAGACATTCATTCATTTAGCATTTTTAATATAATCAAATAAATTTTAATGGAAAATATATAATTACATGGGGGCACTAATTACTATTTGAATCTATTTACAAGCATGGTAACTGTTATGCTTACTTTTAAAAAAGAAATGATGTATTTGCTTATACAAAGAATACTGAAAAAGACACCAATTGCTGTAATTATAATTCAGAGCCAGTCTGCAGAAATATGAAGTTTAGGGGACATTCGCGTTCCTTCCATGTAGCTATGGATAATAAGTTCTGACTAGTTTCTCAGAGGCTCAGAGAATCCTATATGCAGGGCTGTTACCTGGACTTCTTTCCATGTAGTACCCAGGTTGAGCTTCCATATTGGAACTGCCAATTCTTTTGATAGCCCTGTCTATTTCATTGTCGTTGGGCTATGTCTCTTAATCAAAGTCACTTCAAAGACCCCTAACAGATTGATTCACATGTGAATGCTACCCAAAATGTTTTCAAAAGGGGGAGGGGCTCTGGCCTTGCATCCCTTTGAACCCACTGCCGCTCACTTACCATTATTTACTTTGCACGGCCTATGGCTGAACCATGGAAATTGGAAAACAAACTGCTATTCAGAAAAGTCATGTCAAAGGTGACCGTGGAGCCAGCGAGCTGACTGTGGGACAGACATTCTCTCTGATCAGGAGGCCTCTTCTGCAGGGCTGCTGTCTCCACAGTTACATACCTGGCCATGGAAGCCTTTCGTTTATCTTGTCTACGTGGGAAGTCCTAGACGATGCCATCAATCTGAGAGATGAGAGAAATGCCCATTTGACACGCTAACAATAGTCAGGGGTAGCGGGGGGAGAAGAAGATAAAAAGAAAAGAAAATTAGCCAGCCCCTGAGCAAAGTTCTTTTGAAATGTACTGTGGTTATAGGGAAGGTTCAGCAGCCACTTTGTTTAGAAACAGACTTTGGGCCATGTCAGACACACAGTTAAGCAAGGATTTCCCTTAAGATCACGAAACAGGCACCTTTCAAAGGCTTGGTGAAGAGTGGGTCAGGAAACAACCACATTGCTGAGTTTTCTTAGTAGAGAAACAGATTCCCCAGGATTACAAAGAGCCAGCATGCATAACTGCCAAACAGTTATCAATGGGGAACGTAAATCCCATTGGTGATTCTCATGGCAGAATCAGTGAAGGGATATAAAATAGGCCAATTTGGGTGCTTTGTAGGTTCTGTGGACCCTGAACCAGAATAAATGGCATTTTTATTAGAGGGGTAAATGGGAAAATGTTAGCCTTGAACTCTTGAGAGATACATTTGAATATAGTTTAAGTTCGTTTCATTGTAAAAAAAATTTCTAAGAACCAGGATCAAATCATTTGTCTTTAAATACGCGTTTTATCTCTTGACGGCGTCTTGAGGATTTGCTGTGAGCAGTTTTCACAGAGCGCACAGGAACCCCTGAAAAGCACCCTCTTTCCACAGCAGCAACAGCAGCCTTTGACTTCAGGGTTTGGCTGATGGCTTCCTCTGTGACAAATACCACTCCTGTCATGTCACTAGAGTTGAGATGAAGATGAAACTTCTCTTATGGGAAGGTCCAAGGCTAAAGGTTTTGCTACCAACACCACAGCGCTCTCACTAGTTAGACTCAAGGGCGAGGTGCAGAGTCCCTCTGTTCACACCGAGTTTGCTCCGTGGGGGACAATCTGAGAAGAGAATCTGCAGCATGATGTTCAGATGTGAATGCTAGTGTGCCTTAGGTACCAGTTTCCTTTGCTATTCTATCTACAAAGCATCACAACTATACCAAGATGGTGATTCAAAGCATTGCAAAACAGTATTTACAAGTCTGATCAAATAAAAATACACGTTGAGAGCACAAATTCGAATATGCTCTGACACCGTTCAAACATGTGGAGAATGGACATGGATTTAAATAATAGTGTTTCAACCACCACTCTGATCTCAATGTAGCTGAAAGAAATATGTAAGCCAATGAGAACAAGAAGGTGTCTGCTCATTACATAGAAAACCACAATCAATCAAAACGCAGAACTGGGGAGCCAGGTCCCAATGGGCACATCTACAAAAACAACTTTGCCCTGAAGGTTTAGTACAAATCGCAGAAGAGGGAGTGGGAAGATTGTATGAGCCAGAGGATCAGGGACTTTGCTGTGAGGCTATGTCACAAGCTGCACAGACAATATCAGAAGCTACATCCATAAAGTCTCAATAATATGTCTGCCTAGATATGCCAGATTACACAGAAGGAAAACTATGAGGACTCAATCCTACTACACAAAGAACTGTAGGCAATTAAAGAATGCCCCAAGACAGAGAACTATCCTTTCCCAGGGAAGAGCACACCAACTGACTATTCAACGGTCAGCCTTTCAAGTATACATTTGAGCAACATTATACAGGTTATATTTAGGGTTGTAAACACACAGACACATATACATATATACGTAAGTGGTATATACATATATTTATACAATAGCACGTAATGAAAAAAGAGGTCACACATTTTAAAGAGAGCAAGAAGGGATACATGGGAAGGTTTGGAGGAAGGAGAGGGAGAAATAATGTGATTATATCATAATCTGAAAAAAAGCAAAAGGAAAAGATTAAAGGTGTCTACTAAGAGGTCCCGTGTTAAGTCCTATGATGATGATAGCAATCTCATGTCTTCTGCATGAGACTTCACCCCCTTTGAGGTGTTCCTACAGATTCTTTGCAAGATTATATATGGACAGCGCATCTTAGAAGCCACATTGTCTGCCCTCGGAGGTTCTCAACCTGTGGGTCACAAACCCTTTGGGGTTATTTACATTATGATTCACATCAGTAACAAAACTGCAGTTATGAAGGAGCAACAAAATAATTTTGTGGTGGTGGGCTCACCAAAACATGAGGCACTGTATCAAACAGTCTCAGCATGGGAAAGGTTGGGGACCACTTTGCTAAGACTATAGGAACTTCACATTGTGACCACACTCACAAAGGTTATGTCCCTCTATAAATGTCATATATGGACTAGAGAAAAGGGGGAGACATGCTATGTAGCTTTGAGACACATGAGCCGTCATACTAGATACCTTCTTGTAATTTACTGTCTATTCCTCATACACGGCCTCTCCCTAAAGAACAGTTTTCTAGAATATTCTTATTAGACCATGGATAATAGATAATAAATTTGAAAAATTTCCTTGTTATAATAATGTTATTCCCTAGAACCATAAGTAGCAGTGGCTGTGTGTCTTTTATAGCATTGTAAAAGCATTATAGACACAGCAAAAGCTTGAACTTTCCTTGGTGTTACTAAATCCATTAGATCCCATCAACCTGTGAACAAATACCACTGGTGAGGGTGTGTGGTTGATCGGATAGAGTTACTATTGGAACATAAAACTGAACCAAACAATATCATGGATATATACATATACATATACACACATACATATATACATATGTGTATATATATATATATATATATATATATATATATATACTTACTGAAGTAAGTATATTCCATCTCAGGTTTAATTTTCAATCTGCATTTCTGTAAAGCAAATCTCAACACTGAGCCGCAACTAACAACTGCTGGAGACAGTTGTTTCACAAAAAAACTGGTGCCTACAGCCCTACCACCCACAGTGGGACCAGTCTTATCAGAAAGAACTGGTAAGGATATCCGCCATAAGTGAGCATGCCCGCCATGCCAGAGCAATGCCGAGCACTCATCAAGGGATGATCATCTAAACCTCGCCTCGACTATGAGATGTGCACTGGTGCGGCTTCAGTGAGACGAGGAAACAAGGGCTTACAGAGCAGAATAAACGAGCTTGTTGCTGGTGCCGGAGCCTGCATTACTCGTGTGTTTTGTCCCTTCCTCTATACAATCTGTACCCTCTGGTGACCCAATAGATTTAGCAAAACAGCAGCACCCACAAAACTAAGGAGTCTCCATGTTGATCATCAAGGAGACTGATTCCATCGAAACCACAAAACAAGGCTTGAGCAAGTCTAGAACGGCTGAGGAAGTGGCTGCTAAAAGTCTGTTTTGATCCCCAACGATCACTTGATTGCTGCCTGTGCTGTTCTGTACGAATGGAGACCGATGGAAGCCTAAACAAATTAAACGTTTGCCTTGAAAACCGGCTCACATTATCTGTTTCTCCAGTATTAGGATAGAGTGACTTGATCAGACCCCTGGCAACTCCAGCACTGTGAATGGACAGGTAGGGGGATCTCAGTGTGCCTATTTACCCTATTCACTTCGGTGCCTTAAGCCCCGAGAGTGGTCTCTCCTACTGGCGATAGGTTTGTCTCTGACTGAATTAGCCTGGAGCTAATTTCTCCCTCTACGTGCTTTTGACCTTGCACGCGATAGAATGTAAGTCTGTTCCTCCTAGCAACAGGCGCAAGAATGGGAAAGAACACAGTTCCGTGGGCAGCAGGCGTGTGCGTGGTTGACAGATTTCATCAGACCCAGCACCCAGGAGCAGTTTCTGCAGGTGTTCACAACAAATCAGCTGAGCTCAGTTTCTCACATTCTACTCCTTGGTCCGTTTTCTCTCCCGAGTGCGTCGACTCTCCTCCCCGTCTTAAGAAAACGACCTGATAGCGAGCTCCCCTCTGCTACTGGAACCCGGATACTTTGTCTATTGTGTGTCATATTGAAGAGACCTGGCTGTGTGTGGTTAAAGGGCTTTTAATTGTGGCCATGTCTAGCTGCAGTCTCTAGCACACATCATAGGCATGCCCATTCTCTGAGACACACTGGTCCACATACTCAAATAATCAAGGAGGAGAGGGGGAAGGGGAAAGTGGCTGCATTTATCTGAGCTGCAGAAGCACTTGGCCAAATCAAGAGCTAGTGGTCCCAGCTGCAAACAGTATTGTTTAAAGAATGCAGCTTAATTCCCCAAAGAGGTCTAGAATTACACCAACGTACATTAAGACATTGGCATTTAAAAAGCTTTCTGTAACCTGATGCAAAAACACATGCCTTTAATCCCAGCACCCAGAAAGTAGAAGCAGGCCACTCTGGTCACAAAGCAAGTCCCAGGACAGCCAGGGCTACACAGAGAAATCCTGACTTGGGAAAAAAATCGTTTTGTACCAGAGTAAAATGAAGACTTGAAGTAGGAAGGAGACCATTTGGGTGACCGTCACGTTGTCGTCACTAATGAGCCAGATTACTTTAGCTGTATAAATGTTTGCATATCTGTGTGTATATATACATATTCATATACACATACATATATCCTGGAGATTAAACTCAGGGCCTTGGACATGCTAAGAACATAACCTATAACTGACTGACATCCCCACCCCTCACCCCACAGCCAAGCTACTACTTTGGCTACTACACATGGACAGTACCACTTAGAGAAAGACATGTATTGTAAAAAGAGGACATAGAATAGGGACAGGAGTATGTTAAGAAAGAGTTGAGGGAATCTAGAGGAGATAGATATAATCATAATACATACTATACATATATAAAATTCTCTAAAAATAAATTTAAATAAATATATACACACAATCTCTCAGCTATATGAAAAACACCAACTTCTGAGATTTTTGTAATCTGAATTTCTTTCTGTGTATAACAGCCACTGTTAATTTAACTACAGGGTGGGTTTGTGTAGAGTAATGATATGTATCAGCATTCATTTCTTCACTGATTTATTTTTTTGATTTCATCTATTATTATTGTGTGTGCATGTCTATCTGTGTAAATGAGCATCTGTATGATGTATGCGTATGAGTGTGGCCATACAGATGCCATGGAACACGGATAGAGACGAGAGCACAGCTTTGAGGAGCTGTCCCTTCCACTGTGGGATCTGGGTATGGAAGTCAGATCATCAGGGCTACGTGTTTTTAATCTGCTGAGCCATTTTATAGGCCCTGGCCCTTATTTCTGTTTTTAAATAGTGTACATTAATAAAATTAATTCATCAAAATGAGTGTGCTTTATAAGGCCTTTGTCTTTTTAAGCTTTAAGAATAAGATATTGCCGTGAGTCTTACTACAGGCAACTTTTATCTAGGCAAACTTCTGTTTTGAGATTGATGCATGGACTCCCCAGGCCCCTCAGTGAATAGACAGTTAAGGTTATTGTCACCATCAGCTAACGAGCACTCACTCCCACAGAAAGGGGCAGAGTCTCTTTTTGTCTTTAAAAGGGAGACTCATGAAGATGCCATTTAACTTCATCCCTATCATTGTCAGTAACTATATGTATTAACTCACCATGAAAGGAAAAACAAAACACTTCACATAATAAGTTGCTAAACTTTCCAACAATATACAGCAAAACAAGGATGCTATTTTTTAAGATTTACTTCTAATTTAACGTTTGATAATTTCATACATAAATGCTGCATCTATACCAATCTTCCCCCCTCCCACTCTGACACCTCCCTGGTACCCTCTGACCCCTTAATTTATGACCTCTTCTTCTTTAGTTATTATTGGTACACACACCCACCGACCCACCCGCATACGTGTATACACAACCTATTTGGTCCATTAGTATTGCTTGTATGTACATGTGTCCAGGGATGACGACTTGAGAGTGGAAAGCCTCTGTTCATTATCTGTATACGGGGGTTATTCTGCTCAGCACATGTAAATTGCACATAAAGTAGCATCCCCATTTGCACAGGGAGCTGTTTTCTCCCCTATTCCTCAAGGATAGCTAAACAGCCTGGGAGCCTGACGGGATACATAGAGACGTTTGCTCTTTACCTCTAACTTCTCATAGGAATCCATGATTCACATCACTGAAACTAAAGTGGAGTCTGCCTTTGCCAAGCCTGCTGATGTTTTGATGACCTCTGCCCCAACAGCCACTCTCCAGTCACTTCTGTTTTCTTGCTCCTCTGTGTCCTCCCCCGCCCCCACAAAGTAGGCCACAGACCGAGGCTGGGAACGATTTGGCAAAGAATGACCCTCTTCGGTGGGATATCCCAGAGGTGACCGAGACTGAGACCATAGGCATCCCTAGGATGCTGACCCGACCCTGGGAACTCTGGAAGTTGACACAGGGGTCGGGAACTGATGTCCCTCGGATGCCTGCAGTGCTGTTATGTGACCCCGTCCCACTGGGCGGCTGTCAACATCACAGCGGACTGGCGTTTTGACTAGAAACCTGCCTTATTGTGAGAGATTGCACTGGGGTGAAAGGAATATTTTCATAAAAAGATCTGCGAGAGGGTTGCTTGGGAAATTACGGGGCACTCGGTTTGTGTGCTCCAGGTTTTTACCCATCGGATTGATTTCCTCACCTCTCTAAAGATCAGGATCAAAACCTAAATTTTTTTCTGATGTAGACAAAAGGGGCGTCCCATGTAATTCATTTCACACCCATTTTCCCCCCTGTAAAACGCAAAGTTGTCGAGGCCATTTTGGCATAGTTAGTGTTCCTTTGCCGCGTTACAAGAGAAGAACCTTCTCTGTCTGTGTTTGGCATGATGCATTAGCCTCCATGAACAAGAAGGTGACGTATCTAAAGAAAAGAAATTAAGTCTTGGGATCCACTTTGGTTGATTTCTTTTCTACTCTGCCAGGTTATGTTATCTGGCTTCTTCTAACTCAGATACAAATGTTGCATGTGTGTACATGTGGTGTGTGTGTGTGTGTGTGTGTGTGTGTGTGTGTGTTTCCAGCCTTCTTTGGCGATTCAGAAGAGAAAGGACACATGCCCTAAGAATGGAGAATGTCCTTTGGATCTACTTGGTTACCTGTTATGTTTCCAGGTGAACAATTGTTTGTCTATTGACGTGTTTAACACCACAAACACAGCATGGGGACTTACTTATGGCTCTCTTTTTCTTGTAGAAACTCCAGGAAGGATTTATGGAGTTGGCATTCCCAATGAGGGTCAAGGACATAACCTGCTTCTGAGGTATTTCAAGGGGAAAAAGTAGAGCATAGGACAGTGTAGTAATGGAGCTGTGGGCTGCGTTCCTGCTGCCCTGCTCCCGGCCACCGGCTAGCTTAGCCCCAGAAATAACAACACACACACTGCATTCATTTAAACACTGCCTGGCCCATTAGTTCCAGCCTCTTACTCAAATCTTGATTAACCCATATCTATAATCTGTGTAGCACCACGAAGTGGTGCCTTACCAGGAAGATTCTAGCGTACGTCCATCTTGGGCTGGAGCTTCATCGCGTCTGGCTCCCTGAGGAGAGGCACGACATCTGTCTCACTTAGGAGAGTCATGGCATCTGACTGAGCCATCTTCCTCACTTCCTTCTTCCTATTCTGTCTACTCCACCCACCTAAGGGCTGGCCAAGGCAGTTTCTTTATTAGCCAATGAGAATCCTCCATCAGGACAGATGGATCAATTATGAAAAGCAAAACGATTTACCTAAGACCCCAGGTCATCTCCATTCTGTCTAGGACACTCAGATGCCCCTAGGGAGGATGCTACTCCATCTCCCAGGTCCTACCGATGAACATCACTCTCACAGTTCAGGTTTTTCCAAGCCCCACCTACCTGTTTAACTAGCCTCACTCACCCCTGTAATTGGCAGTCTAGTCTCTGATCAGTTCCCACAGTAGAAAGGCTTTAATGCCTACCTTACAAAGTTAGTCTTGGCCAGAAGTTTGAGGGGTCTCAAGAAATAAGTTTGTAATAAAGCTAGAAACATGGACAAGATAAAAATCTACACAGCCATGATTGTGCGCACCTCAGTTTCAGCCCAAGGCTGGAGCAGGAGAGGACAAGTTCAAGGCTGGCCCTGCTCACATAGGCAGCCCCTGTCTTAACACAACTCCCCTAATGGAAATCTGACCCCTTTATTGAAACTCAGACTAAATAAATACATATGCAAAAGACATCTTTTATTGGTAATAAGGAAAATCACAGCTAAAATATTATACACATGCATTAATAGATTGTTCCACATTATTATTACTGTGCCTGTTTAAAAACATAAGCACGAATTCATTTAACAATCATATTAACTTAGCAAAATTAACAGCTGGCTTAAACTGTCTTTTAAAATAGCAGTAAACACTCGATTATCTTGCCGTTTCTTCACGTAGTTACGTTCTTGAATCAACAATGAATCATCAGATATGACAGTATCACTTCTTGGTACCCTCTCAAAAGAATTAAAATCGGCTTATTATAAATACCTGCAAATCCATGTTTATTGCTGCTCTAGTCACCAGAGCCAGGTTGGAGAGTCATCCTAAGTATCTGTCAATGAACAAAATGGGAAGGAAAATGTAGGCCTTATACACAACAAAGTTTTGTTCAGATATAACAAAAAAGAAAATAATGTCTGCTGTCTGCATGAAAGTAGACAGAACCAGAGGTTGTCATGTTTAGCAAGACAAGCCAAATTTTTAAAAAAGACACCACTTGTTTTCTCTTGTAAACACAATTTAGAGGAAGGAAAAAAATAACATAAATATAAACAGAGAGCTCCTGAGAACATGGAAAGGGGTGCAGAGGAAGGAGAAAAAGGAAGAAGAAAAGATGACGACAGAGTAGACAGAATCATTTATTTGTGTGTGAAATGTCACCATGGAATCACTTCCCTGGTACAGATAACATGTACTAATAACAGTTTAGAGATTGCTCTATTGGGGATTTGTGTGGAGATGGCAGCTCTCCACATGTGAAGTCCCGTCAGCAAAGACAATATGGAAATAACACCCATGAAAGAAACACAGCTCCTCCTCCTCCCAGCTTCACCGGGATTCTCTTAACATCTTTAATGTTCCTGTGTGATGGTCCTCAAAAACTAGTCAAGACAGCAAAGCAGTCTCAAGCAGTGCACAGAATCTATCAATGAAAGAAAATAAAATAACATAATATAATAAAATAATATAAATAAAATAATAAAATAAATAAAATATAAGAAAATAAAAGATCATAGCCAGAAATCAGGCTATGAAATGAGAAGTGGTTAATATAAACAAATATGATATTAGCTTTAGAAACAAGAATGTTCAATGTGCTTGCCTGAACATAACATAAAAACAAACATTCAATTCAAAATACAGTTTCTCTGGTCTGCAGAAGACTAAAATATCAGCATAAAGGAACATTGTCTTAGTAAAATATTTTTTTCTTGACCTTAAAGGATATATGACTATGTGGACATTGGAAGCATGCATTTTCTTATCTAATTCATTTGGCTAGCACGTAGACTGAAGCAAAACAGATGAACAAGGAGCTAAATAAAATAATAAAATATGTGGGGAGCTTTCAAAAATAGTAGATCTTTTTTATTCTCTTTCTTTTCTTTGCTTCTTGAATGATGTCAACTCACAAAGGCTCGGCAGGCTTTCCTCAATGGATGCTCAGCCAGGGACCAGGCTGCTCTGAGGCCTCCAGTCCTGGGAGGGCTCCACACTTTTCCAACCCCACAGCACCCCCACCTTGTTTCCCAGTAGAGTGTGCTCTCAAGTGTGACCCCAGCCCGCTTTGCCCTCAGAGCTGGACAAAAGTGCTAAGCGCCCAGTTTCGAACTGAGCCACTCCATAAAACAGACACACGGGTCTTTAAAAGCAAGGTGACACAAAACCTATACACACAAAATGCACTTGGGATCAATGGCTTTGCTCACATAATGATATATCAAAAAGGTGAGGAATTATTCCTGGATGAATATACTCATATCCTCTATGTCTAGAATTCAGTGAGATGCCCAATTTATCTGACCAAAAAAAAAATCACAAATAAAATTCTCATTAGCTAATGAAAAGGAAATATATCAGAATATAAAAAGCAAAAACTTGGAGAACACTCCATGTGAATTATGGTCTCTCCCCACCCCTACCCTGTACTGGTGCAGAGACTCACAGGCCTTCATCCTCTGGGTATTAGATATGTAGACAGTATTTTGCAGCAGCATTTTCTATTATTCCAATTCCTAGTACAGAACTGGCAGACAAAGGGTCTAAACTCAGCTTAGAAACCCTGGAAAAGCGTCACATCACTATCCATGAGGAAAGCCTGCAGTTTACAATTGCAGTCTTTTATAAGACAGTAAGACCATAGTCAGCTTGATCCATAGCATATAGCTTTTGGCTTCTTGCCTGATAACACAATAGCGCATGAGTTAGAGTTGAATGAGTTGCCCATTTTTCTTAGCGTTGTTTACATGAATCAGAAGATGTGCCAGGATTTAAGGATGCAGCTACTTCAGGAGGATGAGCTTTCTTACTCTACCTGAGTCTACTAAGTGGGCATCACTTCTAAAATTGGAACCAATGATGCCACTTTGAGGACAGTAACCTCACCACCAAAAATATCAACTTCTACCGGTCAGCTGCTTACCAGCCTTCCTGGGGCCCCAAAAAACTCCTCTGGATCGGTCAAGGCTTTGGCTAACTGCCCACTCAGCAGGCAGACTGCAGGTTCTATCGACCCGCCCAGCACATTGCCCTGCTAAAGGTGGCAAGCAGTACGGCGCCTGGTGTCCTTGGTTGGAGTTGCGCGAAAACGTGTCATTCTGGCTTTGCCCGACTTCAGCCTGGGGAGGAACAAATCGCTTCCAGAAGGCCTTGCATATGATTATGCAGAGCCAATGAGCAACGTTGGACAAAGCAGTGGTTGCCAACAGAGCAGATGTGTCTGAAGTCTGCATCGGTTCATCTGGTGACCTCCTGAAATCAGGGGAAGATTTATATGGCTAATTATAGACTTCTCCCCTAATTTAGTTGTCCCTCTCTTCATTAAAAAAAGAATGGAGATGCAGTCAGAGTTTAAAAAGCCAATGTTACTTTAGAAAGGATGTCATCATTTTTAGGGGGTTGCAGACCACAGTTTAGATTCTGTTGAGGTAATCAGATGAATATATATGCACAAGCTGCTCTTTACAGCAATATGCCAATTATGGAGTTCAGAACAATTCTAAAATTGTACTTTGATTGGAGTTTGATGCTCACTGTGACTTAAAGGTTGAAAAATACGCTAGAGCTGACTAGGCATCGGTGCCGTCACTGCATACTTGTTATTGAGACGAGAGACTATGGGAGAAATTAAAGGATGACCCAAGCCATACTACAGTGATTTCTTGTTGGGAGTGATTTCTTCTTGCTGTGACAAAATATCTTACAGTAGAAACTTGAGAAATCACTCAAGGGCAGACCCCATGCCCAGCAGTAGATGCCCGACACAAAACAAACTCAGTGCCACTTATTAAAGTTCTTTATACCGTATTATTTTGTTAGAGCTAAAGAAAAAAAAGAAAAATGAAAACAAACACCTTATGGGTCTTTTTCATATTTATATTGTCATACCTCCAACACACAACAGCAAAGGATAAGCATTATCGTTCGAAAAAGGAGGAATGGAAGCATAACAGGGAGACATTGGGCTGAAGCAAGATGGAAACCCAGCACAGCCAACACAACACCTCACAATTCCGCGTTCAGCATCCGGGGCTCATAACAGATTAACTTGAAAGTCTCTTCCCCTCCAGTCCTTCTGCCTAATGCACATAGTCTCTCTCGGGAGGTTCCACTCCATGCCTGCAGCTTACCTGCAGGACTAAATCCCACAGTCCTAACATTTCCAACGCCTTACAGTCTCCATTGCAACTTGGGCTTTACTTTCATAGCTCCATGCACGGCATTTTAGGATCTTCTTGTAAGAAATCCCATCCTGCCACACATTGTTCAGCCCCAGCAGCTTTCTGAAACTTTGGGGGCAAGCCTCTATGAGTCCGTAACTCTTAAATTTTTCAGGTCTGCAAAAGCAGTACCATATAGATGATGTTGTTAAGTTCCACTTCCCATCTTAGGAGAAGGCCTCATCCCCTTCTGCCATGGCTGCAGGGACCTCTGTGTGCCTTGACAAACTAAACCTGGGAGGGCACTTTGCACTCCGTTGTTTTAAAATATAGACCCTTACAGCGGCATTCTCAGGTCAAGCTCTCTCCTTCCAAATAAATAACCTTTTCATGAGTTGAAGCTTTTTGATGTGGGTTTGTGCCATGGTGGCACATTTCCTATAGCCCCTGTGAAGAGTGAACCATTTCTCTTTAATTGTTCTGATCTGTTTAACAGTGGTAGCTGCTTTCTCCTGCTCTGTGTGCAACTTTAAGCTTATCTTACTAGATTTCACGTTATCATTCTGCTCTCTCTTACTGTATAGGTGACTAAGAGCAAGAAGCAATAACTGTGCCACAGCTTGGATGTTACAAGCTGCTCTGAAATTCCTCCCACCAAAATTATTAGTCTGCAATCTTTGAGTCTCCCCACCCAAGTCTTCAGAACAGAAGAAGAAAGCAGCTAGACTTTCTTGCAATGATGCAATGTGAACAGCCACAAACCTAGTTCCCCCAAAGAGTCCTTGTTCCCTCTTACACCATTTGAACACAACATTGGTTTTCTTTCTGTGGGCATCACAGTCTTCCACATTCTCACCTAAATGGCCCACTAAGTTCTGCTTACAGCATTCTGAGGGTTGTCCCACCCAGAGATACAAATACTTACCGTAAGTTGGCCTCAGAAGCCTCCAAACTCACAAAGGTCAGCACAGAAATGAGCCCACGCTTGGTACCAGTTTCCCATATTAGTTACTTTTATTACGGATGTGACTCAGAATGTGACAAAACAAAACAGGACAAAAATCCCTGAGGAATCAAGGTATCATTTGGTTCACGGTTCACCAGTAAGGTCTGTCGTGACGGAGAAGGCACAGCGAAAGGAACATAGTGAGGTAGGTCAGGTCTCTTCCACAGTCAAGAACCAGATAGGAGTGAATGCTGCCATTATATTTGCTTTCTTCTATTTGTTCAGCCTGGAACCCTAACCCATGAGATGGTGACCCCACAATTCCTAATTAATCCTCTTAGGAACCAGCTTCTCAGATGCACCTTTGAGTTTGCCTCCTGGGAGAATCTAAATTTCTAACAAGTTAACGGTTAAGTCATTGCTCATGTATTTGTGGACATTGTTTAAACCAGGGAGATTTTCTGTGTAAACAGGAAAAGGAGCAAACCCACAAAGCTTTTTAAAATTCCGCGGGGCAAAGGATGGACTTGTTTTTCTGTCAGTTCATTGGTTGGCCTGTGGAACTGCTTTATATAGGTTCGGATTTCCATATGTGTTTCTGTCATGCCCATCAACATCAGAACCATGCCTTGTCTCTTTGCCTTGAACAGTGAAAGCCTAGGTTGCCTGTTTCTTAAATAAAATTAGCCACAGGAGACGCACCTCCACCAAAAAAGAGCATAATTTACTTTTAGATAATGAATTTGTTATTGCATTAGAAACAAAAACAATCCCTAAGTTGGCACTAAACATACACCCCTATATTTGGGATTGGAGGGGCTGCTCCAAATCTATAGATAGAGTATGGTTTTAGATATAAGAGCAGGAGGGCCATGTTGCATCAGAATCTTTTTTCGGGATTGTAGTAGAGATTGCATTTTTAACATTGGAGATGCGTTAAGGGGATTTTAATTTTTTTTAACACAAAGCCAATAGCCAAGTAATAGAAGAACTCTTTTATTTTAGAACTTACATTATTTGACATGATCAATATTACTTCAAAGTTCAACTGGGTTTTGACTTGAAAAAAATCTGCTGTCTTTTGAATTCTTGTCAGCCTTAGGTGTTTTCTGTAAAGGAACTACTGTCATTAGCCTAGTGAAGCTGTGGGCCACTGTGTATAGTCACAACCTGGACTCTGATCTAAAACATGAATCAAAATGTCTGCATGGAGATGGCGAGAAACCAATCATTTTCCAGTCCCAGGAGAATTTGTTGTCAAGGACTTGACTGTGTACGAAAGGAATGTTGTCTTGTTTCAGAACCAAAATTTCGCGACAAGTCAGAGCATGAGCTGCCTGAAAGGAGAGGGCTTTTTGTGTTTTTCTCACAACCACGCTCAGACACAGCTTTCCTTTCTGCTAATTAAGCTGTTTTAAAGGAAACTGGTCAAACAGTGACATCCTAGTGGGGAGCTTTGGTGTCAATTGCGTGATATTGAAAGCAGGATACTTCGAAGACGACTTCGACTATTGTGCTTTCTGGCTGAATATTTTCTACTTGGTCAATGCTGCCAGAGTGACCCCGTACAATTGGGAGAATTCAAAGCCACTGACCTCAGAAGACGCCATTAAGAAGGCGGTCACAGAATAGGATTTCATGGTCAGAAGCCCAGCTCACTCTCTCCTACCAAGTCCTGAAGCTTACAATATTCTGAATGTGTGTTTGCTCCCTGTCATTAGCATACGGCTAAAACAGCTAAGTTTAAAGAAGAGCACGGCCATTAGGAGTTTCTAATATAAAAGTCACTTTCTTGTTCATAAGAGAGCTTGTTGAGAAACAAATCCAGCTCCTAGATGAATGCTGCCCAGTATCTAGAACACATTTCTCTTAGTCAAATATACAGTAAAAAAAATAATGGTTTGTCCCACTCTGAAATGTTATTGAAATAACATTGACACCTATTACCCTTCAAAGCCAATGATGGACATAAAGCTAGTGTTCTGACACTTCTCCAAGATGAAGCAAAAAAACAAAAATAACAAGGAAATTTTCTACAAATAATTGCAAGATTGTTGAAAATGTTTTCCTTTTGTGCTTATTATTTTAAACCCCAGCATAGCAGACCAAGCAGTGAAGGCAGAAATGAGTGCTTCAAAGTCTGAAAATCTTTATGAGGGTATTTTTTGTATTAATTGAAAAATAATTCATTATTTATGGCCAAGGAGCATGGTGTTTTCATAATCAGTGCCATTCTGGAGTTAATGACAATGAAAACCGTGTGTTCTGGAGTCTTCTTGTAGGAACCAGACCCTGGGGGTTTTGATAGGACAACAGAAACTGGAGAAGTAGTTAAAAACAGAAGGAACAATGATTGAGCTGTTACCTTCCATCTATTCTTCAACTAGATGGTCCACAGTTACATCCATATTTTTGTGGAGAAGGTCTTAAGCTTTCTTTTGATTCTTATATATCAAACTCATCCCTCCTTCCAACAAGCACCACACAGAAATGGACCAACGGCTAACAGTGATGAAGACCCACCCTTACCAGGTGTCTCAGATTTAAAGGAAAGTTGCTGACAGCAGATTGTCTTATAGTTATTCATAATTAAGGGGAAAGCGGCAAAACCTAAGTTGCCTAGGCTCACTTTTCTACTCCTTCACTTCTTGCTGTGTGGGCGTAAGCGTGTGCCTCAGTTTCCAAGCCAATGAGAGGAGGCCAAAATGAGAATGGAGCTCATGGGAATTATTAATATTAATGAGTTCTGCATGGCTTGCAAGAATCATGCTCCCCTGCCACGCCCCATGTGTGTGTGTGTGTGTGTGTGTGTGTGTGTGTGTACACGAGTACATAAATATAACCTGTTCTGTCTGTTTTTGTTTTTTTTAATGTATACATGACTTCAGGGATTTTTCTTTGGGTAACTAATTTGAGAGATAAATGCAATAATAATAATAATAATAATAATAATAAAAGAAAAAGAGACCATCATTTTGAGAGAGGACAAAGAGGAATCATGGGGGGCTGGAGAGAGGTGATGTGGGAAGAGTTGGAGGGAGGAAAGGAAAGGGAAGGAAAATCATGCAGTTATTGTTATAGAATAGTCTTTTATACATTGGTGTGTTACTGTCATTAGTTTAATAAAGAGCTAATGGCCAACAGCTAAGCAGGAAGAGGTTAGGCAGGACTTGCGAACATAAAGACAGAAAGCGTGCGGATGAAGACAGGCAGACTCACCAGGATTCAGAGAGAAGCAAGATAAACATCCTGTACTGAAAAAGGTGCCGAGCCACATGGTAGTATGTGGATAAGAAATATGGGTTAACTTAAGTTATAAAAGCTAGTTAGAAACAAGTTTGAGCTATGGGCAGGTCATTTATAATTAATAATAAGTCTTTGTGTGGTTATTTGGGAGCTATCTGGTGGGACATAAAATTCCACCTATAATTTATATTTTACCTTCAAAAATAGATTTTTTAAAAAGAAAATTTTAAAGAAGAATCATGCCTTAAGAGCTACCAGTGGTGACAATGTGCCAGATATGCTTCACACACAATTTTTTTTTTGAGACAGGCTTTCTCTGTGTAGCCCTGGCTCTCTTAGAACTCACTCTGTAAGACCAGGCTGACCTTGAACTCAGAGATCCGCCTGCTTTTGCCTCCCAAGTGCTGGGAGTAAAGGTGTGTGCTACCATGCCCAGTTCACATTTTTATTACTCTTAAACTTTACAAAACCACAGAGCTAGATCTCTCTCTTGAAAGGCCTAGGAACCTAATGTTCACGGATCTTGTGAATTCTTCTACTGCCACAGATCTCTGACTGTAGCTCAGTTTGTCTGACTTTAAAGACTGTATCATTCATCATACCTTTCTCAAATAGAGACCAGGATAGATAATTTTGTCTGATCACCATCATACACTAAAACAGAAAGAGGAAATAAATTCTCAAGTTCTACCTTTACCAATCAGCTCTGTTCCCATGATTATAGATTATCCTTTATGTGATAAATACAGAAAAGGAATCAGGATCAGAAAGATCTCCAATTTTACCTTCTAAGGACCAGTCTCCTGCTACTACCCAGTTTCCTCTAGGAGACTAAACTAAGAGATGCCACCCAGTAGGAAACCCGAGAGGCAGTCTGCAGAGCTCAGCCTTCAGGGACATAGCAAAAGACAGGAAGGTATGTGGGTCTGCAGCGTGTGGGAACAAGCAAAAAGTAGCCAGACACCTGCTTTTACCCCTAAATGAGGTCATGGAAGCTCCTTTTCCTTAGCAGCGAGAGGCCTTGTTGGAAAGAACAATAGGATGTTCTAGACAATTGAATATTTATCTACAAAAAACAAGTCACTTAAATGAAATGTTTAAATTGTTGAAACAGTTTATTAAACCATTGAAACACGATCTATATTTTTTCCTACTGATCAGTCCCTTGTAATGAATTAGGTCATTTATTTAAAGAAATGAAGAAGCTCTATTCCATTACTATAATGAGAGGGAATGTGCAAATCATCCCATCATTTAGTACCCTGCATTTCCTGGGTAGTTGAAGGGACTTAAAGGTGAAGATGACATAAATGTATTGATTGAGACAGAATAGTTCAGAAGATCACACTGTAAGAAAATAAGCTTTTTTATGGTCAATAATATTACACATGCACACACAACACACACATATACACACACAGGAAGAGATAGATAAATAGATATAGATAGATAGATAGATAGATAGATAGATAGATAGATAGATAGATAATAGATAGAGAGATAGATAGAGAGAGAAAGAGATAGATAGATAGATAGGTAAATAGATAGATAAATGATAGAATAATGTTATGCTTTGAAATACATTGTGAAGTTGTTGAACACAACTTACTAACATATATATCTGCTGAACACATCTCTATCTATTTATTTATGTTTGTGATGAGAATCCTAATAACCTATTACTTTTGTGCCTGGAGAGATGGCTCAGAGGTTAAGAGCTATTACCACTCTTCCAGAGGACCCAGGTTTGGTTCCTGGCACCTATACTGCGGCTCGCAACTGTAGGTAACTCCAGTTTCAAGGAATCCAACGGCTTCTTATGGCTTCTGCAGGCACCAGGCACACATGTGGTACAAAGACATACATGGTGCATAGGCAACACACATACATAAAATAAAAAGATGACTAAGCAGTTTTTTAAAAACTGCAAAAATGAAACGGAAAACTTAAAAAAGTCTAGTCTCTTAGGCATTTTCGAGCATACATTGCATCGCTGCTGCCTGTTATAATACTGTACAATAAATCCCCCGGCCCCACTGTCTAAATGAGATCTTGTATCCTGAACCCACACATTCCCAACCCCCCTATATCTTAAACAATAACTGGGTGCTTCTATTTAACATCTAATCGCGAAGTATAGTGTTAAATCCTTGGTTGCTTTAAATGAAAGAAAATCCTGGCTTATTTTAAAAGTGAAATACTTTTTGAAATAATACAATTGGCCAGTTCCTCTGTAAACCATGGTAGAAAAAATCCTCCATAGGTTTCTCTCAAACAGTGAATGAAGTAGACTCAATTAGCCAAAACTCATTTAAACTCCACACTGTCTAGATTTCTGCTGCAGTCTCCTCCAAGACGCTCCTTATGTATCGTGTGAGACAGGCCTCTGTTCAGCTCCCTGACTTCTTTTGTCCATAAGATTATCTTGCATTATTGCTTGAGAATTTATACATGCATGCAATGTATTTCAATCAAGTCTATTTCCATCCCACCCTACCTCCACTCCTCCCCTCTCCCACCAACAGTTTTCCCTCTCAAGATTGTGTGCACTTTTTAAAGCCCAGTGAATACACTCAGTGCCTGAGCTTGGGTGTAATGCTCCTTTATGCGGTGGCCTCCAAGCCTTACCAAGAAGACTCAGGTAGCCAGGTACTTTGCTTTGTGTACAGACAGCCTTTGTTTCCACGGGCCCTCTCTGTGAATATCCCAAATATGCAAATGCAATTTATAATCTTTCTTCTAGCCTTAATTTCTTAAATTTATCTCAATAAAATTTCTTTCATCAATGTCATGGCACCATTTTTCCAAGCTGTCTCATGACCCTTAACACTTTCACCAAGAGTGTCTGATGACAGACACACAGACAGACAGACAGACAGACAGTGTTGTCTCCCCCTTGTCATAAAAAGCATTATTCGAAGATAGAGGTTGTATCTCATTTTCATTGCACATTCATATAAGATAGAAAAAAGGTAGCTGTTAAGAATATGGCTGAAAAATTTATAAGACAGAGAAATATATTTCTAACAAACCTATTTTGGAGGGGCATATATGTTTTCTAACCATGGGTAAAGTGTTTTGGAGTTTTAACAGTCTGACTACCACCATGATTTTTGCTCCTTTGTCCCTTTCCTTTTTTTTTCCCAGACAGAGTCTGAGTTAAATACTAAAATTCTGTTGCAGGCAATGATGGCATCCCTTTATCCACACACTGACAACAACAATCTTCCCAGGGAAGCCAGCATAAACCAGAGGATCGGGAACTTTTAAGGAATATTTGGGGCACTTTCAAGGAGACACGATGTTTAAATCGCTCTTGGTGTGAGACAGAAAACATCTAAGAGTGGTCGGTGGTCCCGCTTCCTTGGCCGTTGTGGCTTTTCCTGTGTAGTTGCATGTTAAACATGATGACTTGCTGTATAGAAGCCATGTGTTGTCATAATGTAACATCATTAAACAAAGTGTTTAGAGCAGTTTCAGCTGAGCCAGAACATGAACAACAAAACCCGCCAATTACAGTGTCATTCTGGGTAGTTGTTAAGGTTTCAAATGTCTCCAACTTCTTCTGGTAGGCCATATTGAGCATGTCACAGTGAACATCTGAGATAACGATTTGCTACCAATGTGCAATTCTCGCCCCCCTTTTTTAATATCAGAGAAGAAAGAGTTCTTTATAATAATTTGGCTCAAATGTCTGTACACATTTCTCCAGCGTCTGTAGCAGCATGTGTTTCTAGGATTGCTCTGGAAGAGAAAATGCCGAAACAGCAGGGAGCATAAGATAAACAGGCAATCCGTGACTCATTAAAACAAGCATTGGTAGCCAACATTGTGGAGTGTGTGAAGACCCCCAGATCCAACTCGCCTATAAACTTTTTTTACCAGCTGGACTTAGCATCTGTCAGAGTTTGGAAGGGACGATAATCTGGTACAAATGATTTCAGTGTGTTGCATTTATTAACCTGCCACCTTACATAACTGTGCTGACTGGGGACTCGGGGAAGTGTTGGAGCAATGACACAGCTTATTGTTGGAATGTTCCAACTGCATTAATAAACCCACAAGTTGTTATTATTTAAAAAAAAAAAAGGATTGCAAAGCCGCCGCCCCACCCCCCGCAGCTGCAACTGGGAAAAAAAAAAAAGGATAATGAAGTGACGTGACGCTGAAGAGACGTACAGTTACGAGAGACGTACGTGCCAGAGGAGCCATTGAAACTCTGTTTGGGTTCTTAACATTTTCAATTCTGTACATCAATTAGGCGAGAAAACTCTACTTTTTTCTTAATAGTTTCCACATTAGATTTTGTTAACGGCTCCGACAAAAACAACTGCCAATCAGGAGTGTCCTAACGTCCTCCCCTAATTCCTCCCTCTGCTTATTAAATTGCTCGCCTCTGCTGTTAAATGCCTGACAACAGCTAAGAAGGCGTTTGCTCTGTTCTTCAGTGGTTTTATAGGACTGAAATCAGGCCATGTTTTTGCCTACATAAAAATGCCGGGCATTTTTGTCTTGGACGGCTTTGCCTTGTTTCAGAGTTTGTTAAGGGCAAAGAATATCACACTAGAAATTCAGAACTGTTCAGGTTATTTGTAGACTTCTCATCCCCAAACCTGACTGGTTTGGCTTCCTTTATGGTCTGAAAGTTTGCTTAGGATTATTTGCTCAACAAAGAATAGCTGGAGACATCCATCTCCTTACTTCTTAGCGAGACCACATGCCACTCATTTCAAATTAATGGAGATGTTTACTCTCTGGTACAAAATTTGTGCATTATCAGCTTATAAAATATGGATAAGCTAGTTTCCTGTAACAAAATACAACCCTGTCATTTCAAAAATTAAAATTACAGTCTTTGGAAAAAATCAGCCGAAGGAATGTTTCATGTTTCACAATGGTTAGCTTATTATTTGTAGTTTTGAAACTTTATTGGTCCCCAAACTAATCTTTTCTGAGTATAAAAACATTAACATATGGTTTAACACAGCTCAGGGCTGGAAAGTCCATATCCCAAATGCGCATTGTGTGCAGGGTGACATTCACACTGAATACCATCCCTCAGGGTCTGTGCTCCATTTTACCTGGGATTGGAGAGCCATGAAATCCCTGGAAAAGTTGTTCATGAGTCTGAACCAAATGGTGCACAGTGTACTGAGATCCTCACAGTGTGTGCTCCTGCCAAAGGTTGTGGCTCAAATGTCTCTCTAAGTAACATTAAAAATCTGCTGCTTCATGCCTATGAATTTCAATATTTATGGCCGTCAATAAAACGGTCCACTGTCAGAGGGAGATGCGCCACTGTGCACTCTCCGAGCAGATGGGCAGCAATATGGCACATTTACATGGACCAGCTGTGGAACGCAGAAATGGATGCTGGTCAGAGGCAGGGTGCAGGCCCCACATCTGGAATTCTAACCAACTGGCCTCGCTACCCATTGTAAACTTTTCTGCACAGGACAAGCTCTGATTTAGGGCTGCTCACTAGTGTGCCTTAAACTGCATCGAGAGTCCTCATTAACACAAGAGACTGGAGGGAGGCGAGGGCCTGGAACTCCTCTGCAGGGCATCTGTTAGAATCTGTGGATGGCACTCTGCAGTCGGTTATAGATGCACCCGAGGGAAGATTCTCTCATGCATGACGCAGTGTTCTCTGTTTAACTGGTTTTACACCGCAAGAGGCTTTATTGTAAGCAGAACTACTTTCTTCACAGCCCCCACTTTCAATGGGTTGGAACAAAACCCTCAAATGACAATCCCTAGGATATTTAAAAATCTGATAGAAACTGTCTAATTTTTTCTAGTTCTCAAAGAGAATGTTGTCTTTTTCTTTTTTCTTTTTCTTTTTTCTTTTTCTTTTTTCTTCTTTTTTAGAGCAGCCTCAGTTCAAATTCATAGATAGAAGTATCTAGATAGGCAAAGTTCTTTTTAAATATATAAATTCTTATATTTTTAACTAAAATAGAGTTACATCACTTTCCCCCTTTCTAGGGACCCTCCTTCAGCCCCTACCATTGCCCTCTTCTCAAGTTGATAGCCCCTTTATTATTATCACATATATTATGTATATATGTGTACATGCACAAATGTATAAACTATATTGCATGTATTGTTAACACTATATGTTGCATATAGTATATATATTATATATATAATATTATATATAGTTACAATCACAGATGTAGAAATACAACCTGCTGAGTTCATTTTTGTTGTTTTTCTGTATGTGATTTCAGAGCTGTCCACTCTGTTTAGAACAACCAGTGAGGAGGCTCATTCCCACGAGAGGCGAATTCTCTTCTTATCAGTCATTGTTTCGTTATCTGCAGTCCTGTGGGGGGGGGGGTGGGACCCCCTGAAAGTCTCCCCCTTCCACACTAGCATGCGCATGGATAAGCCATTGTGTGTCTTGGTGCATGTCACTGTTACGCACTGTCTTGTTATTTCTGTTGTTGTGTACTGTCTTGTTATTGCACATCTTGTTTCTGTAGCCATTTCTACAGGACACTGCTTCCCAGCAGACTTCCCGGTACTCTGCCTCCACGATCTTTCTGCCCCCCTCCCCTTCCATGACATTCCCTGAGCCACAGATGCAGGAGCAGTGAGGATGATGTATATCCATTGGGTCTGGGCGCCACACCCAGGTTGGTTTCTGCATTGTGTCCAGTTGTGGTTTTCTATGATGCTCTCCATTTGTGATAAAGAGGTTTGCTTTGATGAAGGATGATAGCTACACTTATCCATGGGTCTAAATATAGGAATTAGAATGCAGTAAGAAATCACACCTGTCTAACGCAGTGGCAGTAATAGAATTTTTTTCTAAAGTCCATGACCTCACTAACCCTGGGAAGCTGGCTAGTAGTTAATATATGACTAAATGGTAGCCAAAGTCATAAGTGTTTACATTATATAATATCTATTTGAATATAGCCATGCAGCATATACAGTAAGGATCCAAACGTCTAAAGAAAGAGAGAAAGTAGTAAAGTAAAATGGAACACAGTGGGCACTTAAAATTAAAGCAACCAAAAAGGTATGGATTATTGATAAATATTGTTTACTCAAAAGAGAGCAGAGTAAGTGGAGATCTAGGACCACACACATGGTAACAGTTTCAGGGAATCCCTTGAGGGTTGGGCATGAAGGTCAGTGGAAAGTGTAATTCCCTGGGTTGCATGCCCAGCATCAGAGAAAACAAAACAAAACGTGTAACATGTACACGCATTCTCAGGTAAGCCAGGCATGAACATATATGTTGTATACTTGAGCTCTCTAGTTATGGTCTCTAGACAAGACTTGGGATTTCTTTTGATCAGGGTCTGGTGGCACATTTCACATTCGGGATGCCAGTCTGGACTATGTAATGAGACTCTGCCTAAAAACAAATAATTTTATTAGAGACACAACTAAACTTTCCACTGGCCGTTCAATATCTCAAAGATAAAATGTCCTTACTTCTCAACAGAAAAATAGCCCATGTAGGTTAGCCTAGACCCCTGTATAAATTTAGAGATTTTGATTATACTGTGGATGACATAAAATGACATAAAATACCTGTAAATAGAAACATAGTCTTCTAGGTAAAATAAATATTGAAGCAATGTATACTTCCCATAGTAGAAACACTCCTGCATGACTAACTCCACCCATACAAGCCACTTTCTCTCACTTGGAAACAATAATGCCATATCTGGCTATCTATCACTCAAGCCGTGTTCAGCACTGCACTGTCCGGCTCAGCATATGCTCACCACAGATCCCTAAAAGCGCAACTTTGCCATCTTCTCTAGAAGATTTCACCCACTGCTTCTGACACTGGGCAAAATGATCTTGACTTCCATTCATGGAATCATCTGTTTTGATGATGATTTACATATTTATCTATAGATAAATAGACACGAGAATGCCCTTGTTTGTAGGAAATTCAAACTATCAGTGCGTTGCAACTTATTCTATGTGGTTTAGGAAGAAAATTGTTGAGTTCTATACATTCAAGCATTTCATAACTTTGGAGTTGCTTCAAAATTAAAAACAGAAAGTCTAACAGCTTTGCATTAAAATCTAAATTGATTTAAAATGGCACTCAGACATATATATATATATATATAATGTGTGTGACTGTATGTATGTATGTATGTGTGTATGTATGTATGTATGTATGTATGTATATATGTATATAAAGGTCCCTGGAAGTAAGAGAAGGGGAACAGGCAGGGTAAGAGGAGAAGTGTAGGTGGACACAAAACACAAATGCACATACAGAAACATCACAATGAACTGCATTACATTATACAACTAATACTTATAATTCTAGTATTTTAAAATTTCTCTAGTACTTTCAATGTGAAACCGGGATTGAGAGCCCTTGCTCTAGACTCTAGACAAACCCTTTCATTTTCAGCAAAATGAGAAGAATTCAGATGGGCTAGAGGTGTTGCATATGATAAAACCATGTCCAGCTCTCAGGTTTTCAGAATCCTCACTGCCCCACCCCTTCGCTGTGCTGACATACATTCTAAGCACCGTTCTGGGTATCTTAAATGAAAACGATAAGACACATGTAAGAGTAATAATGCCTTTGCAGGTACAGATTTATTTCTTGTAAAGATATTAACATTCCTTTTGGTTGTCAAGGTTATTCTCTTGAGTATTATTGCCTCGTTTTTACAAACAAGCAGACACAGTGTACAGCAAGGGCATGATATCTCGTTGATACGTAGGCCAGAGCTGCTAAGCCATACTCTAGTATTTTCATGAAAAATTGAGACTGTTCAATATCAGATGAGTAATAAAAGGAATAAGCTCTGGTCACTCACAGAAAGCCAAGGTCCCTGGAGGGGTGGCGTTGAGGAGAGCATCATGAAGTTCGAAGAGAGGTGTCTGGGGCTGAAAGAGGCTTCAGAGTAAGAGCGTTTGCTGCTCTTCCTAATGACCCAAGTTTATTTCACTACGCCCTTGTTGGACAGCTCACAAATGCTTGAAACTCCACCTCCAGGAGTTTTGATGTCCTCGTCTGGTCTCTGTGGGCATCCCCATGCTTATGGCAAACAGTCAGATGGGCAGGGGCACACACACACACACACACATATACACATACACACACACATACACACACACACATCTTTTAAAACAAAACAAAACAAAATAAAACAAAACCTCGCTGTATTCATGGAAGAAATTAAGCCAGCCTGGAATACATGAAACCCTCAAAAAAATATATCCATGAGGAATGAGTTTCCCCACCTATGTTCCCAGTATTGAAAACCCATCAAAGCACAAGAGTCCTCTGGTTACCAACAAATTCCGACCCTGTGAAAAAGCACAACGTGTGCTGGCTTTGCTGAAAGTCTAGAGGAACTTCATCAGCTCGTACTGTCAGTGACTAAGCAGGGGTGAGTGCTTTACATCAGGAAACAGGCTTGAACTGGGAACAGAAAAGGGTCCATCCTTGCCAGACCATTAGAGTTCGACACAGTATCTGGACTACTTCCTCCGCCTAGCCTGACATCAGCCTTACAGACACAGGTAACAGGTGCAGTGGGGAACCACAGTCATTGTTCCCCACATCTCATTTGTCAGCTCTTCAGCAGAACATATTTCTGTTTAGACAGTGGGTATAATCGGGTACCAGAAGTCTGTGGGAAGGAGGTAGATAGGACGTCATCCTCCGGGGAGTTAATGCGAGAGATGCTTGCAGCCCCAGCTCCAGTCAAGGCCTCCACTTGGTCTAATCCAGTAGATTAGAACTGAGGTCCTGCCATTCGAATTGATGAAATGCTCATTTTACCTTTCCATGTTCGATCACAGCATCTGAAATTCATCTAAGAAATGACAATAGGAAGAAGAAGTAAAATTGTGTCTAAAACGACTGGTTCATCACCCTTGATTCTGGAAAGACTTGATGACACTGTGTTTTGGCCGGAAAAAAAAAATCACAGGGAATCCCTTTATTTTCTTTTTACCAGAAGGGGAACAAAGGCCTTTGCTAACAACAACGGAGTCTATTAATTTTCCATTTGATAAACTCCTATGGGGAAATAATATAAGTAGACAGCTTATGCCCAAAATATAAGAACAAACTGAAATTACTACATTATAAAAATTCCATGAAAACACATTATAAGTCATGGCCGATACCCATTAATTTTGATGCTCTGTGTTTTGTAAAAGGTAAGTTTCCCACTTGCAGGACTCGGTCACCCCTGACTGTCTGCCATCAGCCTTCAGCTGTGTGTGATTAGGGAGGAAGAGTAGTACAGGTCGGTCATAAGCCACTTCGACCTGGGCTTTAACTGCATCTTTGTAATTGTTTAAAAGAAAGGCATTGGGGCTGCGAGGCTTGCTCTGTGAGTAAATGGCTTGTTATGCAAGCCTGGTGACCTGAGTTCAGATTCCCGTAACCTACAGACAAGCTCCATGCAGTCACATAGAGATCCGCAATACCAGGACACCACGATGGGGAGCTGGGCGGCAGAGACAGGAAAATCCCCCAAAGTTGATGGCAGCTGGCCCAGCATAAGAAAGAAAGACCTTGTTTCCAATACCACGTAAGGGGAAACCTAACACCTCTTCTTTTACCTCAACATGAGCGTGTGGCAGGTGTGCACCCATATTGACACAAACATACCCTCACAGTGCACAAGCATGCGCGCGCGCACACACACACACACACACACACACACACACACCCTCACACACACACATAAAATGAAAGTAAAAGGGATTTATTTGAATTTGTTCCTTGGAGAAATATAGGAATGCTATGAGATCCCTCAAACACAGTAACTTTAAAAATGTAGGTATTTATTTCCTTCTCAAAATATTCTTTTTTATTTTTATTATTTTTACTTACACAAAACAATGACTTTTTCATAGATATCATTTTATTTTTATTATTTATTATTTATTATTATGTTTATTTTTGCTGCCTCCCTTGTTCTATGCCCAACACTTCTCCCCTTTTCCTTCCCTCACTGGTCTCCTGTTCCCCCCTGATGTAGCTCCCCGTCTGATGCCATGTCACAATAGATAGAGAGACAATAGATTTCACATATGAGAGAAGACAAGTGACATTTTATCTTCCTCCCTCCTAACAGTAAGTGGTCCAGGTCTTTTGAACTGTCTGCTGTGATCAAGATTGACACTCAAGATCTCCATATATCGTTGCTTCCTCCTGATGATGGAGTTAGTCATCACCATTGTAGCTCAGTGAGCATGCTTACAAGGCATAGATGATACAGTCCAGGGCCTTAGTCTACAGGTGCAGAAATGGTACCCATCACAGCCTTCACATTTTGCTAGGGGCACCTGCTCCCATCCATACACAAGAGGTACCACTAGTTAGAGTGTCTTGCTGTGAAGTCATAGGAATATAAGGGTTTAATATCAATTTGCGTCATTAGGATGCAGGGGACAAAGATGTTTATTTTCCAGGCCCATCATGAGGCTTGTGGATGAGGCTACTATAACAAGAGATGGTTAAACAAGAGAAAAACTGCAAGTTGGCTTGATACCTTCATAATGAAAGCCCAACGGAACAGGCCGCCATTTTCAAGGCTGTTTTAATGAAGAGTAAGCAGTCACAGGATAATATGGTTAAAGAACGAGTGGGCAAGACCTAACAAATGGGAGACGCCCATTTGCTCAGGCTCTTTCTGGTTCCTTTGACCCATTTCCTTGAAGTCTAAGAACTGTTGGGAATGAGGGCCTGAAGACTCCAAGAAGTATGATCTCCTTGCTTTTGCTATTGTCTCCAGTGTGCAGAGGCCATATTCTGTTGTAGCATGTCTGCATAGCTCACAATTAAATGGGTAAGCTTTAAACCACTTAGGAAGCTGCAGGCAAAAAATCTTAAGGAGCTGAGCTAGGCGTGCACTAGTAGATACTCGGCGATAGAGCACATGGTTAGTGTGTTGGAGAGCCTGGGTTTGATTCCAATCAATCAATGAAATCTTCAAGAAAATATTAAGCAGTCCCACTTCCCTCTTATGCTCTGGGAATAACAGGATTTTGTGCAGAATGAGTGGGGCCAGTGCTGACCTGCAGTGTACTATATGAGTTGTTCTAGTGACCAGCAACAGTGGTCCACTAGCAAAACCCTAGCATTCAAACCCAAGAAGACTCTGATGAACGTCACATCACGTGACAGCACCACACAGGTGCAAGGAGCTCCCAGACATAGTATAGCACTGTTTAAAACCTATAACTTTCACTGGGGGTTGGGAATTTTCACAAATACTCAGGCTGTCTTTTCCACCTAGCAACAGTCTGTATTCTTCTGGGGCAGGCAGCAGCTCCCCATGGTGTCATCTACGGCCTCCTGTCTTTTACTTGTACTCTGAGATCGCCTCTAAAGGTAGGTGAGGCTTCATCCCTGGAATGCGTGAGGATACGACAAGCCCACACAAACCCAGTGTTCCCTTCCATTGTGTCGACAAAAAACCACTGTTGTAAGGAGGTCCGATTATTGCTCCAGACAACAACTGTCACAGCCTTTCTTACCCTTAACAATTTTTCTAACATTTTCTGTACCTTTGTTATATTCTTTGCTGATACTAGTGTAATCTTCACTAAACACCGAGATTAAAACAATTTCACTAAAAATTCAGATTTCAGGCTGAGGAGATGGTTCATCTGGTGAAGTGGGAAGATATTGTCCATCCCCAGCACTCACATTCAAGGAGCTGGGCACCGTGATGTACAGTTGTAACCCAGCGCTGGGGAGGCAGAGGCAGGAAGATCCGTCCCCGGAGCTTGCTAGTCAGCCCGTCTACCCATATTAGCAAGCTCTGGGCTCATGGGAGACGCCCATCTCAAGTAGGTGAGAAATTGATGAAGACACACATCAACCTCCACACACACATGTACACATGAGCATGTCCATATATACATGCATTTACACATACACATGCAAACCTGTAGATTTTTGAGATTAGACTTTCATTCATATTAAAGGTATCTACCACACTGTAACATCGAGTTTAATTTTAGGACATGAGACAGACCAGGGGAATTAAGCTATGCAATAGAGTCTCTTAAGTCAGTTTTTAACAGGATTGGTTTCTTTTGATGTGATAAAATTAAAATTTCTATGATCATTTTCTATAACCTTAGACACAGAATCCAACCCAGGCATAAATATAGAGGTGAGCCCTCAAGCCAAGGAGAGATCACTTGTGGTTTGTAAATCTAACTGGCCTCTCTACCGTAGATGGCCATCTGCTGGAAAGAACGCCGCCAGTATTCTGAAATGAGCAGCTATGTACGCACAGAAAATCAGTGCATGGATCACTGAGGTCAAGCTAGAATTAAGACTGTAAAACATGACTCAAGCTCAGCACAATCTGATGAATCATTAACTAATTGGACATCTAGAGACTTCTGCAGTAACTTGAAATAATTAGGATGTGTCGAAGCATTGAGAAAGGGGGGAGGGCATTGGGAACCATAACTAGGGAACGTGAGTTATTTGGAAATACATTAAGGCTGCATTTGCTATTAGAAAAACTCAGGAAAGATTAGAAAATAAGCTTACTAAAAATTTTCGTTCCCGGTAAAAATCATAAAGAATGAATACACCTGGAAAGCCGGCAGTAAGGAAAACAGGACAGGAGGACGTGAGGTTCTGTGCCTTTGAGGGAGTGGCCGTTCCCAGTGTGTCCGGTTTCTTCTCTGGTCTGTCATTTCATGTAAATAATTATCTAATTTCACTCTGAATGAACTGACAGACGACCGAGGCTTAAATCAACCAGTTGGTCCGAGAGCATCATTCCAGACCAAATGTGGAAGGAAGGGCACCATATGCATTAATCCTCCTGAGTTCAGTTCAGGTCCCATTGGTGGGAAATTATGATAGGGCACGGCTTCTCTCATCTCCCTCGACTGTCAGGGCCCATCCCCTGCCCTTATAAATCTGAGCTCATGTCCGGATTTGTTTGGGAAGAGAAATAAATACTAAAGTAAAATGCACACCAGGGAAATCTAACAAGACCATCATTAATGTGTTAAATTATTTCCGATATCTATCAGCCTTTGAGACCCATGCCTGCAAGTGCTCGGCACAGCGGGAAAGCTGTCTTCATCCACTGAAGCGCAGCAGACTAGGCAACATTTGCATTTGACTTCTGCTGACCAAAACTGAAGCATTAAAATGCTATCTGGCGAATCCACCAAGGCACAGAAGAGCAAAGCGGGCTCCCCCCGTCCCCGATGTCGCTCCTTACAGAGTCCCCTTAAGAGTGCTCAGTAGGGTGTGACCATATTGCTCCCTGTAGCCATCATATGGTTTGCCCACGCAGACGCTGAATTGTTTTGTGCATGTGAAATATTGTATGTTACCCCGAGAACTGTGGAGCCAGTGGATCCAGGAACCCTTGTTGAGACTGACAGTTACATTGTGTTGGTGAATAGGAAAAGGGCACAATCACAAACACAAACGGACCCAGACAGAATGTCCTGACCTTTCAGAAAAAGGCTGATTGGATATGGTGTGAGCGCGCCTTCATCTCCCTCCACAGTGGGCTACACCTTCCTCAGCCCACTTTCTCAGACCGGACAGCCCATAGGCGAGCGTCTCTTGGGTTATTTATGGTTAAATTATTATGGGGGCGGAAAAAAGAACCAGGAGCCACCTCCCCCCATATAATTTATTCCTCATACTTTTTATATTAACATGATGCAGACATTAATAACAGAATGCTATCTTCATTAACCCAGCATGGCATTTATGCCTATGCTGAAACCTTTGAAAAAATATGAAGACAAATATCCAGATATGAGAACGATATGTAACTAATCTTCCAAGCAAATGTTGTTGATGTCGTTAAATCAATAAATTACCATTTACAATAACAATTCACCATAATGCTAACTTCTTTAGAAGTTGGGTGCAAATACAAAATACAGAGAAAGGCGAACAAGTACTCAATGTCTTATTTCTCCATGGGATTTTTCTATTGAAAAAGGTTGCAAAATAATGAAGATAAAACTCATTCGCTAATAAAGTTGTGATATCACGCTAAACAAACTGTAGACTCTATTTCTGAAAGCAGATCTTTTCAAACTCAGCTTCTTTTTCTCACACAAGTGACTATCAAATAGTCACTGTTTAAAAGACAATCTGCTTATGTAGAAAAGATCCTTGTGGCATCATGCTGAATATGTCACTCCTGGTCTCCACCGTGAACTGAAGCAAGGGAGGCAGCACGAAGCCGTTGTTCACAATAAAACCGTGGCTTATGCGACCTATGCTTATTTACACAATACTAAGTGGGATAGTGAGTGAGTTTGCGATCCCCGGAGTCTTCACTTCCAACAGACAAACAAAACACCTGAGACATGTTTGCCATTAAAATAGGACCCCTCTTTGTTCTTGCTAACCTTTCCCTGTTTGCCTTTCCTTTCTGATATCTTTTTCCTATTAGAACCAATGTTTAGAATAAATTCCAGCAGCCTTTCTAAGAGCTCTCCTCCTCCCTCTCTCTCCCTCCCCCTTCTCTCTCCGTCCCCCCTCTCTCTTTCCCCTCTCTCTGTCCCCCTCTCTCTTTTCTCTCTCCACCCCCTCACTCTCTCATACATACACTTAAGATTTCTAGGCTGCCTCGCTGCCTAACAAAATGTGTTCTTCCTGCTCACAATTTTGATTTCCACAGCTTCTTGTTATGTAAGCACAGTCACTTGATAAGAAATGACTTAAAGTACGTGTAAGGTTGCAGTGTGTTTGTGTATCTTACTGTTATCTTCCTCAAGTCAGAAGCAATGACTTTACCCCTCTTCCTATTTCTTAACTCTAAACTTTCCCTGAAGCCTGATGAGGCTTCTGGCATTTCTTGCATCTCTGGAAGGGAAGCATTTTCTAAGTCAATTAGCATGCTAAGGAGTGAGTTTGCTTCTGTGCTCCATTAAAGTCAACTAAATGGAGGCGCTGCGTGTCTTTATTTCAAAACTAAAGCTGAACAATTAAATCCTGTGTCTCTTTGCTCAGCTTTTGATCCCACACAAAGCGTTTCCACTTGCTGCCTTTGGATGTAATGCTAACAAAGTCAGGAGCCAGCCAGCGCCACGGTAACAGGCATGGCAGGAAGTCTTGTTTTTGCTCAATCAGTCTGTGTTTCGAACTATCAGTTTGATTTATTTGTCCACATTGACCCTTATTCACTACTTAATTATCCTCATATAATGTTTCAAGAGGCTCCTGACACAAGGAGAAGACAATGGCTGACGTTCTGTAAAACAACAGTTGACCTGTGGGCCCAGATGAAGACCGTGGGTCAAAGGTTGTTTGCTTTTGGGAGAAGCCACTTCTCCTGTCCAAGAACTGTGGCCAGGGCCACTCTCCATGGGTGCCCAGGGCTGTCCGGTCAAGCTGTTAATCAACCTCAGAGTATGTGCAAGCCATCACCTTGGGACACCCCCAGACTTTCACTCCCACAGCCTCCCCTACACTCCTCAACTTTTGAGATCATATTAGAACACAGGGGGAAAATCCACCTGCACTTGAATTTCAGCCACATCTTTGGTAGAGTACAGCTGTTGTTACTGGAAATATTGTTTTTTACTTGACGCATGAGGTTTCAGAACCATAGATGTGAAATGAGAGAAGGCATCGTAGAAGTTGATCCTCTTAGTTTCCCGATGGATCTCTAAATACGAATCACTGAGTTAGACTTTTAGTTGGAAGCTAATCGAAAACCTTTTTCCATGCTTGTCAGAAACAGCACTGCTAGTGATCGATTTCGCCTGAAGTTAAGGCAAATGTTTCAGAACTTTTTGAACTTGGACAGGGAGTCTACATTTACAGCTGCGAAAATTCAAAATAAATGATAGCTAAAGATACAAGCAACGGTCATTAACATTTATAGTGAAATATTAGTTTAAAGTTTACAAGTGTAATTTTACATGTATGAAGTGGTTTTCTATAAAATTTAAAAAATTCTTTCCTGGAAAGTTGAGCTCTATTTCATTTGGCTAAACCACAGTATGATAAAATGTGTGTTTATTTTCTTATTTATTGCACAGCACACACTGAAGCTCGGTTTGTCATTTCAGTGCTTCACACAACTCCCTGTCGTATTTCACGCCTTCCTTCTCTTGTTCCCCAGCACACAACATTTTGGTCTCCGTCGTTACCCGTGTTAATAGCATCGTTCTAGCTGCGTTCATGCATTAAAAGCATGCACCAGCACAGGGTAGACCTAAACTAGAAAACCAGTCACACATCACTGACTTACGTGGCCTCAGCGCTCCAGGGGTGTTTAGCAGTTGGTGCCTTGACCTTTAGTTCTTCACAGTGGATATATGATCGATCACAAGTGTTGCCACACAGAGACAGTCTTTTAAGAGTGGATAAGCTGCAGGTGATACGTTCAAAATAAAATAGACTAGGCAGCTGTAAAATTACCTGGGAGGACTTCTGTTGCTATCCTCGTAATCAAGACCCTAGAAAGCACATATAGAAGCCACTGAAACCAGTGTGAAAACTTACAGACAATGGTCTTGTGGATAAGACAACCCTGAGAGCATCTGACTTCCTGCTCCAGGGGCCAGTGGCCTTCTGTGTGATTCAGTGCAGAGCTGGTGAGAGTTAGAAGCTGGCTGGTCTTCTCTGAGCCTCCCACTCAAACGTGCTTTCTGTAGTCTGAAGCTCACACGCACACTACCAGGAACCCAATGATGTTCAATAGAGTGTGTGTCTGAGTGTGAGTGAGCTGGGGTAGGCACCCTGTGAGCTCACAACCCTTCACACCCAGGTTAGGTCAAGCAGACTCACTTTCATCCACTCTTTCCTTCTGTGTGAACTTTCTCACCATAACAATACGACCCACGGCATTGAAGAATATAGAGATGTCTTTCAGCTGGGGAGTTATAGGACTTTAAAACCAAATTTTAATTATTGAAGCTGAAGAAACCACAGAGAAAAGGAGAATCAAGAGGGGGAGTAGGTGGACAATTGGGCCTCTCTTAAGTAAGTCCACCCTCCTTGTATGGGTCTCTGTCCTTACCTGCTGATGAAGAATTCCTTTCACATGCTTATCTGGACCATGTGAAACAAGACCTACCAAAGACTCTCGGACAATAGGAGGTGCCATTGGGAAGGTGACACCCACAGCGTGCATTAAGGGCAGGCTCATCAGGAATCCTGCTCAAAGAAAGGCCACAGAATTGCTTTCTCTGCCCTGTGCCTGGCCTTCAATACAAAAAGAAAGAAAGAGAAAGGAAGGAAGGAAAAAAGGCAGGCAGGCAGGCAGGCAGGCAGGCAGGCAGGCAGGAAGGAAGGAGGAAGGAAGGAAGGAAGGAAGGAAGGAAGGAAGGAAAGAAGAATTCATTACACTCTATAAGAAATTATCAACACTTCTCTTTGAGAAAAAGCATAAGCACCTTCTCATCCTCTGCTCAGAGCTTCTCCCTGATACTTTTTTTGTTTGAAAAAAAAAAAACAATCTGCTTTAAATTCTTATTGATGCTTTTATCTTTTTCCTTCAAACACTAGTTATGCTGTAAGTTCATGTCCAACTTTTGCACAGCCACATGAAATATTAATACAAAAAAAAAAACAAGATGGAAAAGAGTAGTTGAGAAACAGCAAAAAAAGGATGTCTTTTCCCAAATATATGTCACCAGTTCCTGCCCAGTGAGTCTCCCAATCCTTGGTATGATCCTTACCAAAAATATAAGAAGAAACCGGATTCCCAGGATAGCTCTGAAACCATGGGAGTGTTGGATTCTTGTGGCTATAGTTAAAACTTGGTTAGGTTTGTCTTTTGATGGAATAGAAATTGGAGATGGTACAGCTCTCTTGAGAGCAAGTGACTATATATCAGTTGAGAACCTGTCTTGGTTCGGGAGTTGCAAGAAGCACATTTGGTACCTTAAAGGTATATATAACCCCTCCCTCTTCTTACTTCCTTTAGACTCTTAGAGAGAATTCTGTTCTCAGAACTGTAACTTAGTTATGTGGAAATGGGGCCTGGATTCTTAAGAGTCTGTAGGTGAGACAGCCTCGGAACAGCACTGACCACACCGTTGAAGAAAGTGGTCGACCAGTAGGTTTCCTTTTGATGCAGTTCTGTGACTCCTCAAGTCAGGGCTCCGAACACAATACTTCAAAGGGTAGAAACTAGGTGTCCCAAGTGCTTTGAACAGAAGGACATTGGAAGACATCAGAAGCGTGGTCTCTCTGCTCCTCTTCTGTTGCTTGTCTTGCAGACCCAAGCCATGGAAGCGAAATTTTTCCTTCCCCAAGGAAGATCATAGAAAACAGAACTCTTTTCTACAGCCAGCGGTAAAACCTAGAAGGCTGTTCCTTCCTTTCTGCTTTGTCCCCGAAGTCCCTCAATCCTGAGGACTCCTGTCCTGCCTCTCTAAGAAAAAGAAATGCTGCAGAGACAGATCAAAGAGAACCCAAGCCACAGGTCCTGATGGCTTCCCACCTCAGATCACAGTGTACCTTCCAATCACACTGTCTTGTCCAGTCACATTGTCACGTGGCTGTCCAGTCTTCATCAGTCCTACACATGAAAATGGACAATTCTCCCTTGGCCATTTAATTTTCGTTTCTGAAGGTCCTTGTTTTGGGTCATCCATTACTTTGATTTTTTAAAAATTGTGTTTTTCTTTTGTTCACCTATTTTTTTTTGTGGTAGAAATAGTGACCATGACCTTTATAATAAGGGGAGAAAAGTAGCATGCTTTTCCCCTTGCATGTAACACTGGTAGAGCAGGTGTGGTCATCCTTTCAAGGGTGAACTGCCAGACTCTCGGGCACAGTTATCAGGAGTCAGACACTGGCCTGCTGGCCATTGGTCTCTCCACCCCATGCTTTCTACCTCACCTCACCCAGTCACTGCTCACTCTTTGATAGCTACTAAGGTGAAAACTTGGTCACAAACATAGTTATTTACTGAGAAGACTAGCACAGGAGTAACCAGGTGCGGGTGGCAAAGAAATTTAAAAAAAACAATAAAGACATATGGCTTGTGACTGCACATGGAATTGGAAGCCATGCAAAAGTATCAAAATCCTGACTGGAGCTGTTGGAAGAAAAGCAATTAGGTGGACATACTACTGTTTTGAAATGTTAATATTGATACTTATTCTGGATGCTGGCCATAGTGGCTCATAAGTCCCAACACTCAGGAGGCTGAGGCAAGAGCATTGCCAAGGGTTCCAGGCCAGCCTAGCTTAGAGTGAAAGCCAATAAATAAATAAATAAACCTGTTCTGTTAGGAAGTAGACATTTATTGCCTCAGAGAGCATGTGGCAGTGTCTGGAGACAATGGGGAAGAACATGTCACTGGCATCTGGTGTGTAATGGCCAAGGATGCTACAAACATCCTACAATGCACACAGCAGCTGCCTATAACAAAGGGCTCTCCAGCGCCAAGTGTCAGCTGCATTTTTAAAAGAAAAATCTACTGAGGAGGACAGTCTTCTTTCGTTGTCTTGGCCCCTTCTGGTGGCATTCTTGAAATGTTCTGGCAATAATGACAGATAGAAATTTGCTTGGCACATTAATTCATAATTATGAGATGATCGCAATGGTTCTAGCTTTGGGAGTTAGATATTTAAATTCATGTGGTGTCTCTAAAGGTTCGTGTAAAAGAAATAATTAGCTTTCAAAGTATTCATGATTCTCAAATCACAAAAAAACATTATTAAATGTTAAATATTGGGCTAAAATACATAGTATGTTTTCTGAGTCATATTTTTTCTCTTAACGAAGAGTATTCTTTTCTTAAATTGCTGGAATTCTTAAGGAGTGGGAACAAGCACCATCCAAAATAGAACAGTCATCATAGAGAGTGACGCAGGAACAAGACCAGCTTAAGATTAGACTGCTGTAAACCTGGCTCTGCTCAGTGTCTAGAGCATGTTCAAGTCTGAGCCCTCTCTATAAAACAATACCAAATCCAAATAAAATGTCACAAGGGAATTCTAAAAGAGAAAAAGGTACATTTAATACAGTTTAATCACATACATAAGAGCAAAATGAACATGAGGACATATTTGTGAATTGGCCCCCCAAAATACAAACACCTCTGGCTTGCTCACTGAAAACTAAGTGCTGGCAGAGGAAACAATCATATTTCCTTTTCTTATATTGCATGTATATTTCTAATATGATGAGACACGGAGACTGTGTTCAGTTCAAAGTCTGTGTAGTTAACTCCAGTGTTCAAGATTGCTCTGGGAAATGTGAACCCGTCTCGCAGCAGACAGACAGGCTTCTGGCTCTCCGAATCTAGAAATGAAATTGTATTTATTTTCCATGTGGGGATTTCTATATGCAAAACTTTAGATCTTGTTTAATAGCATGACCACATAAGACTTTATGTTAGGAAGGACAAATTTACAAATCATTGAATTTTAAAAAAAAATTATTATTGTAGAAAATTTATGATCACAAATTCAGCATCTATCAAAGAAGTTGGCCCCAGTGCTCCAAAAAGTCTTCACCCACTGGGTAATGTTCCAACAGGGCAAGATAAAAGTAAAGTTGGTTCATTTCTTCCCATCACAACAAAAAGGTCGATAAAGCACACACTCGGTATCAAGCAGAGCTCCCTGCTGGCTTCAGTTACCTGGGAGTCTGCAGCCTGTGGTTTGAATGATGTTCTGCCTACAATAGAAGTGACAGCAGAAGCGTGGAGAGAATGATGGGCCTTGCAGCCGGCTGAGCGCCGAGAGGTCAGGCTCATTCTTTATTCTCCAGCAGAAATAGTAACAAATGTGCTTTTAAAAAAAAATAGCCACTGATCTTCTGATGTGGCCTTCTTGGTGCTGAAAACTGTTCACAAACAGAGGTGACCCGCTCTCACCAAAGAGCCTTCCAGAGTCCTGTAAGTTTGTCAAAGAATTTAAGGACAGGAGTTTTTCATACTTTCTCCTGAAAAAGTGTTTTGTTTTATTTTAAATGGGAGATTCCTGAAGAAATAAGATACAGGTTACTAGGATGCGCAGTACGGATGACTAGGTGGAAAATGATCAATGATATCAAATGGAGCGTACGTGTGCAGAAGCCGTGAGTCTGTGGACTCTAAATTTTATCTCCTTAATTCCAAAAACTTTGTCAAAGTCACGAAATTTTAATGTAAAAATCGGTACTTTGATAGTCAATATAGCACTCATCCTAGAGCCCTTAAAGATAATTCTTTAGAAATTTGTGCTTAAATCTGCACTAAAAGGGACTCTGTTAGAATCCTCAGGTACCTAATTTCAAATATCTCAATTAAAAAGACTTAGACAACATGGGTTTTAGGGGGACACGTGATTTCTCAGCATTTCTAACCGTTCTCACCAAAAAGTATGAATTTTGTTGTCACTCGCGGTGACACATGTACGCCTGCGACTTACAAACTATGTTTTGAGTAAGGCTTGTCAGGGACTCCTGTAGCTGCTGAAGAATTAACCTTTAAGAAACTCTGGCATGACCACCAGGGGGCAGCATCCTCAAGGGGTTGCGGTGGGGGTGGCTGAGGTGTCTAGAGGAACTGGGAACAGCGTTGGTTAGATCCACCTTCTTAAAACACAGTCTCAAACTGTTGATTTCTGAGTGAAACCCCTAAGTATAAAGAAGTGCCCCCCACCCCAGCATCGATGTGAAGTGAATGAAATTCAAAAGCAGAAATAATGCTTTATGGAACTCAGCGTGTGCGCTTCACGGTTCTAAGTGATTTAGGATTTACATGTATCAAGCAGCTGTCATAACCCTGGGGTGTGCACAAGGTTGTTGCCACGTCATTAAAATCATGTGTGCATTTATATAACGTGCTGTCCATGTTTTACAAGTGAGGAAACTGAGGCACAGAGAGTTTGTCACTTTCATGGTGTCATACAGAGTGTGCCGGGGAAGCCCTGGCCCACAGACCAGGCCCGAGACTACACTAACCCACAGAGGCTCCCAAGGCAGCGTTTCCTGATTGGCTCACAAAGCCCTTCTAAACCAACTGGAATGTCAACACGAACTTCCCCTGCCAAGCCTACATCCTTGGAAGATACAGTGTATCCTAATTAAGATTACTATTGCTCTGGTGAAACGCCACCAACAACCAAGGCAAATTCGAGAGGAAAAGGTTTATTTGGCTTACACTTCCACCTTATAGTTCATCATCAAAGGAGTTCATAACAGGAAAGAAAACAGGCCTGGAACCCGGAGGCAGGTGCTGATGCACACGCCATGGAGGGGCTGCTGCTTCCTGGCTTGTTCCTCGTGGCTTGCTCAGCCTGCTTTCTAATAGAACCCAGGACCACCAGTCCAGGGATGGTCCCACCCACAATGCTCTGGGCCCTTTCCCATCAATCACTAATTAAGAAAATGTCCTACAGGCTTGTCTACAGACCCAACTTATAGAAGCATTTTTTTTTTAACGGAGGCTCCCTCCTCTCAGATGCCTTTAGCTTGTGTCAAGTTAACATAAAAGTAGCCAGAACACGGTGTATTTTTTTCTCTTAGTGTTTGTAGTAATAATCTATCTTTTAAAAATGCGTTCTAGGGCTGGAGAGATGGCTCGGCCGTTAAAGGATAAGCTCACAATCAGGAAAAAAAATGTGTTCTATATCTCCTCAGAATTTGCACTATTACAAACATACCTGCCATATTCAAGACTCATTGAAGAGAAGGCTGCCCATATTAAGTTTTGAGTTTCCAGGAGTTAGGAATCTTAATATGCTCACAAAGACGAGCGTCTCTGCTAGTTTTACTTATAAATTAATCAGACAACAGTCCAGAGAGAGTAGAAAATGTCTACACAAGAATCTGTCAATATATCCTTATCAATATACTGAGGAGATGGGGAATTGTTGAGAAGGATCCCAAGCTGGAATATGAAAAGGTTAGATTAATGACATAGTGCTTGATTAATCAATCAAGAACAACAAAACCATTTTTAAAGCAGATGTGATCCCTGTGTAAAGGGGGATTGCTACGCAACATGTCCCAGCATCAGGACCAACGTTTAGAGTCCCAGTACTCGGGGTGGTAGCCTGCAATTTCACACCCACCAGATATGTGCCTACAAGAGACTCCTTGAAGCTCATAGGCCAGTGAGTCTGGCCAACCAGGGAGTTCCAGGCTCAGTGAGAGACATTTTTTTTTTCAAAATATGTGGTGGAAAATATTGAGGAAGATACCTGACATTGACCTCTGACCTCCACACTTCTCTATACACTCATCCTCATACATACACACAGAGACATGTATTCTCAGAGAGACACACATGACTCTTTCCTTCTACTTAGCCAATGTTGACAGTTAAGGCCCTTGCACATCAGACAAGTATAGATAAGAAAATACAAAAATATCAATTTTTCTAGATTTTTTTATTTTATGGGTATAAAATGGCTTTGCTTGTAAACACACACACACACACACACACACACACACACACACACCATGTGTATGTTTTGTGTCCACAGAGCTTAGAAGGAACTGGAGTTGCAGGTGGATATGAGTCACTGTTTGGGCTGGGAATAGAACTCAGGTCCTCTGCAAAAGTAAAACATGCTCTTAACCTCATCTCTCCAGCTCCGTGAAAATACAAATCTATGCTCTATACATTTGACTTGACACAGCAGGCTTCAGGAGGAAATAAAGATCAGAGGAAACGTGTAAGCTTCATTCAGTATTTGTTTTAGAGGAACTTGGTGACAAGGGAACAAGTGTGCAGAAAGAGTACTGGGAGACAAGAGCACCTGCTTCAATTGTGACTAACTAGGGCACGTGTCCAGGTCCACTGCTCAGGCTCTCCATGGCCCGTCACCTCCAGAGATTAAAAGGCTCTACATACCGAACACCCGATTTAGAAGCAAGGAAAGAATGTCCTCCCAGATCTGTCCTGCTTCAGGGTGTCTTAGACACTGTTCTATTGCTTGTGAAGAGACACCATGACCAAGGCAACTCTTAAAAGAAAAGGATTTAATTGGTGCTTCCTTACGGTTTCAGAAGGCTAGTTCATTGTCATCATGATGGGAACAAGACAGCAAACAGACAGGCATAGTTCTGGAGAAGTAGCTAAGAGCTTTAAATCCTGATCCACAGGCATCAAGGAGAGAGGGAGAGGGATAGAGACAGATAAGAGGGGGAGGGAGGGAGGGAGGGAGGGAGGGAGGGAGGGAGGGAGGGAGGGAGGGAGGGAGGGGGAGATTGGGTCTGGTGGGGATTTCTGAAATTTCAAATTCCACTCCTTGTGACTCAGTTCCTCCAATAAAAGCTACACCTCCTTTAAAAAGGTCACACCTCCTAATCTCCCTACTCCTTCTCAAACAGTTCCATAGCCTGGTGACTAAGAAGTGATGTTTGGAGCCAGATGGTGGTAGCACACAACTTTAATTCCAGCACTTGGGAGGCAGAAGCAGGTGGATCTCTGTCAGTTTGAGGCCAGCTTGGTCTACAAGAGCTAGTTGCAGGACAGGCACCAATGTAAACCAGAGAAACCCTAAGAAGGAGGAGGAGGAGGAGGAGGAGGAGGAGGAGGAGGAGGAGGAGGAGGAGGAGGAGGAGGAGGAGGAGGAGGAGGAGGAGGAAGAAGAAGAAGAAGAAGAAGAAGAAGAAGAAGAAGAAGAAGAAGAAGAAGAAGAAGAAGAAGAAGAAGAAGAAGAAGAAGAAGCAGCAGCAGCAGCGATGTGAGGTTTGGGAGCCTGTGGAGGCCATTCTCATGCAAACCAGCACACGGGGAGATGGGCATCCATAGGATATGAGAGAAATTGTCCTGTTTCTTCAGTTTTCTCAGATTCCACTGGTGTGCATATTTACTATTGGAGGGGCCACACTTGAGGATAATATTCTGATTTCCACCTGAGGCAACGGGGTCTGGGCCTGAAATAAAAAAATTTCATAAGGGAGACTTTTTATGTTTTAGAAAAGGATAAAGGACAGATTCTATCTGAATGCTGAGCTGAAAGTATACCTCCAGCCAGTGAGGGTAACCTTGAACATGTTTGGAAATAGCAACATGAAGGATTGAAATCATAAATGCCTTTAGGTTCATAGACACTACCGGCCTAGGAGAGCAAGTCCACACTTGGGGTGTGCGTGAGGCACACCCCATTTTAAAAAGTGAGCAAATGTGAGTGAGAAGAGGAAGACAGAAAAACTAAAGAAAACTGGCACAAATCAAGAACGCACAGAGGTGGGGTGGTGATAACGACAACTGCTTGCCAGTTCATGTCCATTCATCTCAGACCAGCAGCTGCACATGCGTGTAGACCCCGGAGGTCAACTGTGTATCAATCCTCGCCATTGCCCCCATAGCCCTCACGTTATTATCAATGAGGGAATCAGCTCTTGCCTCAAAGAAATAAAAAGGTTGGCTTATTCTGGAGCCTGTTAAGAGTGATCAAAGCCCAGGAACACAGATTTTAGTTTCCCCAAAGCCATGTTCCAAAGAGGGTTCAATTTCATAAAGCTTTAATAGTAATAGAGGATCACAGATTACAACACTCTGCAAATGTGTTGATCAAACATTGAATGAGCAGGTTACAGCAACGTGGGGGACCCTCTCAAACAGGCCTCAGATGCTATCCAATGATACTATTAGCTTTTGGGTTGGTGGAAGCCAAAGGTTTGTTAAGTACAAGCACTTCAAAGGTTCTACAGGAGACATAGGGATGTTAGCTCGGACCCAAAGGTGGGGGAAAAATGGCTGTTGAGGGGATAAAGACAACTCAAGATAAATGGTCATTACAGTCGGACTCTGGGACCGCTCCATAGTCTTTGAGGTTCTAGTCTGTCCATCAGCCTTGCGGAAGGGTCAGCAGAAGGCGCTTTCTGTCACATGAGCAGCAGCAGCAGAAATGTTTGGTTTTAAACAGCTGAGACTCGGGGTTGCTTAGCCATAGTCATCACCAAGTCGGGTGTCAAATGCTCATTCAGAAAACAGTGATCTCAGTATGAGTCAGAGTCATGACACTCAAGTTTAGAGATCTGAGAGCTTGGGAGGAACTAAGAAACAACGATGCTATCGTGATCAATTAAAGAGAAAGTTAGAAATATGGAGGAGGGAGCCCAACTGTCCTGATTTCTGGGTCAGACGGTGATGAAAATGGGACATAGGGATGGGTTTCAAAACTAAAAGCATGGGGTTCTCCAGAAGAGGGAAAGAACTCCGTGCAGAATAGGAGGAGAACGCAGCACGCTTTCGTGCACACGTGTGTGGGTATAATCGCTAACGGGGCTGTCATCTATCTCTGTTAAGCACCTACCTAGCATGTAGAAATAAGCTTAATTTGCATGAAAAGAGGTTATTACACTAAAGAATGCCACTTCTGATGGAAAAGGTTGTCGGGTATTAAGAAGCATTATCCATGCTAGTCAAGAAATTTTCTTCTACAGGATATATTTAGTTCCAGATTAGACATGGGATTTTCCAAATTAATTATGGAGAAAGAGCTTTCCTAGCAGGATGATCTTACTCGCTTTCTCCTACTCCTTTATGACATTGACGGTTACTTTATTTTGAATGGTTTCTTTAATGACTTTATTTTATTTTGGGGATACTTTGCTTCACCATCTATAAAACCAGACAATAAGACTGGATGATTTTCAAAGCCTCTCAGAGTAAAATAGACCCAATTAGTACCACAGACCATTACAACTTACCATCTGGGTTATAGAAGGGCATCTATGAAAATGATACCTATGTATGGTCCTTCTTCATAGGTCCATGTTGTGTATGTATATATTGTATGTGTGCATATATGCTTTTGTTTGTGATGTGTATGTGTACACATGTGATAGTCAGAAGCCAGCACCACGGTGATTTTCCTCTATCATTTCTAGTTTATATTTTGGGACAAGGCCTGTCACTGAACACGGAATTAACTGAGCCAGATTGGCTAAGCAGCAAACTCTCAGGATCTGATTGTCTTTGTTCCCACCTTTTTCTTCCTGGGGGTACAAATGTGCACTGTTGCTGTCCCTGGCTTCTTTACATGGGTATTGGGATCAAACTCAGATCTCCATGCTTGTGAGCAAGTGTTTTGCCCACTCGACCATCTCCCCAGCCCCTAGCAACACAAATAAAGACAAGAGGTACTCTTGGAATCACACAGTCCTGTTCCTAGAGGGTTAACAGCTAGTTAAAATGATTTTTATGCAATTAAAGTGCCAAGAAATAGTCAAAAATGCAATTTCCTGTCCGTTTTTCCCCTCTAAATATAAAACACAAAAGTTACTGCTTTAATCCTTGCCAACAGAATTAAACTTTCTCATAGAATAGGGGTGTCTAGACTTTGACTTAGGGTAGTGGTTCTCAACCTTCTTAATGCTGCAACCCTTGAATGCAGTTGTGGTGACCCCCAAACTTAAAATTGTTTTCATTGCTGCTTTATAACTGTAATTTTGCTGCTGTTATGAATCATGATACGGATATCTGTGTTTTCTGATGGTGATGGCCTTAGGGGACCTCTGTGAAAGGTCATTAGATTCCCAGGTTGAGATCCACTGGCTTAGAGTGAGTAATAACTACCTACGTGTGACTATGGTGGAGGGGGGGTCATCTGTCTGTGTGTTACTTTCATTGGTTAATAAAGAAACTGCCTTGGACCTTTAATAGGACAGAAAATTAGGTAGGCAGAGTAGACAGAACAGAATTGTGGGAGAAAGAAAGCAGAGTCAGGCAGACACCTCAGGCAGTAGCCATGACTCTCCTCTCCGAGACAGACACAGGTTAGGATCTTTCCCAGTAAGGCACCACCTCGTGGTGCTACACAGATTACTAAATATGGGTTAAAGCAAGATATGAAAATTAGCAAATAAGAGGCTAAAACTAATGGGCCAAGCAGTGTTTAAAAGAATACAGTTTCTGTGTAATTATTCTGGGGCTAAGCTAGCTGTGCGGGAGCCGGGCAGGACAAAAAGCAGGCCTTCCCCGCAGCTCCATCTATATGACTTTAGATATAACTCAGAATAAAACATAATATTCCTTATTCTCTAATGTTACAGTTGAGCCACTTTTGTAGTTATGTGAAATTTAAATAATTAGATCCTTAACTGGACATGGTGTTGCATTCCTATAATCTTAGAACCTGGAAGACAGAGGCAAGAGGATCATAAATTCAAGGCCTTCCTTGACTTCAAGTTTGAAAACAGTCTGGGCTACAAGAGACCCTGTTTCAAATAAATTAAAGATAGATAGATAGATAGATAGATAGATAGATAGATAGATAGATAGATAGACACATACATATATATATACATACATACATACATGGATGGATTCCATGTATGTATAATCTAAAATCATTCCTTGTTAGTATAATCTAACATCATTTAATAGGTGTGTTTTTCAAAATGTTAGACATAAAGCAAATAAGCACTCAAGTAAACAACGGATCATAACTAATGTCATATGGGACCTTCGGTGAAAGGCATATCAATGCACAGACTACAAGTTCACAAAATAACTTGAGGGAACAACTTATGAGTTACTGAGCATTTATCTGATAGAGAGTTCTCTACAAATTCAACTACATGTGTATACGTATAACACACAAGGGGAAGAAATTTTTGTCAGAAAATGGTTTGTGCCATGCGAAACTCAGAGAGGAAGTTACACTGCAAAACGGGGGGGGGGGGTAAAAAAACAACCCACGAGAACACCCTGTGTGGTTCCTCAAATCCTAAAATAAGTGCTGATTCTTAATCTGCTCCCTAAAACCCAAGCAAGAGATAATCTAAAACAAAAGGCTTGTAAAAAAGTCAGGAAACCATTACTTAAACCAAAAACCCAGCATGCTTTAAGGCTTCATAGCTAACGGAGAGCTTGCAATTTTGGCTAGACTCGGAATTAGTAGGGCACAATGAGCTAAAAGACGGACAGCACGCAACCCTCTCTTAGTGTACTCAGTAGACATCTGTTGAAGGAGATCGCTGAGTAAGCAGCTTTGGCTCAGTGTATTCAAACACCACACACAGACTAGAGTGACAGCTACCTGCAGGAGGAGACACATGTGTCATTATTCACAAGCAACTTAACATTTCTTAACGGCAAGGGGAAAATCTAACAATGGCTCTTTTGAATTTTATTCTCAGAGTTGTGGTGTGAATGATGTGCGTGCGTAGTTATAACCATTACTTCCAGTGCCTCATGTGCTAGGCACTGTTCACAAGCACGGATATACTCGTATAAAGCTCTCTGATGTTATGCAATTGTTAACCTCAGTGTGGTTGCAGCCAGAACACCCAAGAGTCTGAGTTAAAGAAGAATTTGTCTTGGCTCATGGTTACGGAGATTCCAGTCCACATTTCTTTGGTACAATTGATTCTGGGCTGTGGTGAAGTCATGGCCAAGGAAACTGTTCCCCTCATGCTGGACACAGCAGGAGTGGAGACATAGCAAAACTGGGTGTAGCCTTCAAAAGTACACACCTCACAGGGCCTCAGTTCCTATGATTTTTTTAATGAAGGTGAATAGTTGAGTTGGAATAATTGGGGCTTGGAATTTAACTAGACCTTAAGCTTATGTCTCCATGTTTTTCAACTTTCACATACTATTAATCAATCTATAGAGCCCCTGTGTAAGCACCCCGTTCATATTCACCCTGTGTTATGGCAATGGGAGAAACAACACAACACAACCTTATTACCACTCTATGCCAAGCAGCAAGGAAACCGCTTCTCACCTGCTCATTGGGTACCTCCAGGTGTGCAGCCACACTGGCCCTAATGATGAGCCTGCTTGAGCTAGGAAACCTGCCCCGATGTCCTCCCTATCAAGAATTGTGAGAGATCTGAGGTATTTACCCTACACAAAAGCAAAGCAACTCAGTGCACCAGCTTCCTGGATAAAGACACAGGCTCTGGCTGCAGACAAGACTCTTGGCTGAATACCAGAATACCAGGCAAGCATGAGTGTGTTTGTGTCCAGTGGGGTCATTACTCCATATGGGAGTAATGGAGAGGAGCCTGTGTGGACACCGCAAATACAGTGAGGTGGTGTCTTAGCCACCTCATGTGGGGATTAAGAATAACCAACTTGTTTTAATGGGCTATAAGGAAAAATCTTCAGCCTTTGTTTCAGAGAGTGTATTAGATTGGACTGTAAACAAATCAGCTTCCTGTTCTGAAGAACTATGCTGGCAGATCTTTCAAGGCTTCTCACTGTATAAACATTCCCAAAAAGATAGTTCAGGCTGAGAATGTGACCTACGGGCACCCATACATGCCCTCAAGATGCTAGGCACGAGAGGCGCTTAGGTAGCATCTGTACTGACAGAACAGGATGAACATAGCCATCGTCTATCCAGTCTTTATTGCTCTTCTCCATTTTTTTTCAAATCCTCACGGAAAGTGATTAAAATAATGGTCGAATCCAGGGCTTGCTGCCCCCAAGTATGACACCTTGGTGTGGGAGAGACAACAGAGGCAGGAAAGCCTTTCTGAATCACCTGTCATTTCCTTCCCCTTCATGCTTCCTAAACATGCCAAAAACTGAGAGAGGACTTTCTGGCATGCCCTGAAACCATCATACCACCCTCCTGGGAGAATGCGTCCTCAGCACTGAGCAATGTAGAAGACAAGCCTGTGAAGACACAAGGGTGCAGAGGCTACTCTAGACAAGTAGGCCTTGCCAAGTTTCTATGATCAGCTCAGACCCTCACCATCTCCTCAGACGGTCTCCTTTGGTCAAGCCCATGAATGAAAACACAGCCCTGAGAAGAGGAAGTGGACACCAAGTTCCCCCCTTTTGCCAAGAAGCTCTTTGCAATTGCTCTGACTGCTAGCAAAGGGAAGCATCTGCTTTCACCAGTGGAAGTAGCACTGGGTCTGTCAAACCACTCCAGGGCAGGTTTAATGCCCCAGAGTAATCGACCAACACAACCTTTGTGTATGTCAACGGGAACCCCTTTTGTTGCATTTTGACATTTTTGTCCCATTAGAGTTTTGGTTTGTTTGTTTTGCTTGCTTGTGTTGTTGTTGTTGTTGTTGAGAAAGAGAATGAAGTTGGGTGGAAAGGGAGGTGGAGAGGATGTGGCAAGAGCTTGGCATGGGCGTGTAGACATTTCTGAACACATCCCATGCCTGTAAACCTCGTGCTATCGGGGACAGAAGACAGGGTCGGTTAGGGCTTGCAACTTACCAGCCTAGCTCCCGGTTCAGTAAGAGACCCTGTACTGGGAAAATAAGGCGGAGAGTAAAGGAAAAGGACAGTAGACATCCGCAGGGGCACAGTACACCCCTGCACGCAAACATCCCCTAACACATATAAGAACAAAAAGACTTCATGTGTTACTCCATCTTCATAATTACTTCAAGATAAAGATTTCTGTCACCTCTCTTTTCCAGGTATAGAAAGAATGTTTAGGTTTTCCAGCAAGGTAGTTCAGCAGAGAAAGGCATTTGTTGACAAGTTTAGTGACCTGAATTTGATTTGATCCCAGAGAGTAAAAGGAGAGAATCAGCTCCCACATGCTGTCCACTGACCAACACACACACACACACACACACATACACACACACACAGAGAGAGAGAGAGAGAGAGAGAGAGAGAGAGAGAGAGACAGACAGACAGACAGACAGACAGAGTAAATAAATAATGAATTTTAAAAATGCATTTGCATTTAGCAACATGACAGAAAAGCATTTCAGACTTCAAATAACCATGAAGCAGCAGAGCCAAGATTTGCTGCTAGCACGGTCTTGTCTTCCTCACCACCCCACTGCCTCCCGAAAGCACGGATATGTGATGCTTGGTTACTTCCGAACAAGGCCAGGTGGGCTGGATCCTGATATAGTGTTTCAGAACCTTCCTTAAAAACTGAGTTGGTCCAAACATTTACATATAAAGAAAAAGAGACGTGTGGTGTGAAAACGCGAAGCCAGAGACTTGTGTACCACGCTCATGCCAAAGAGCACTGAGGTGAGCAATCAGGGACGCTATGTTGGGAGTCACAGTTGTACAGCTTGGCCAGTCCACACAAGCAACTGCTCATACTTATGCCTCCAAGTCATGCTTGCCTGGTCATGGATTGGAAATGTCCTGGAGCCCTGTCTTCCAAGAACACGCCAGTCATATCCTGCTATATGGTCGTACGCTGCACAAGGATATGCTACTGACTAACCATGCAAATCACAGTGTTCCCATAATGGGAACTGGGAATCTTATGTAATCTAGTGACATCATTGGCATCAATGCATGATGCTATGCCTTTGGTGAAATAATATGCCTCACTGACAGTCATTAAAAAATATGTCCCATTCAGTTATCATATAGTGATAATGACTACCTGTGTTACAGGTTTGCTAACTTACTTTTTATCATTAGTTTAGAAAATTCCTTCTACATATAAGAAGAACACTTTTGCTGTTAAATAGTATGCATGGAAAGCTGGCAGTAGCTTTCTATCTCTCTGGTTTACCAAGAGTCTTGACTGTATCGTTTTATCTATTCTCGATCTAACTTCAGACTCCTTTTTTTCTTATCACGATTCAGGACACACATAAACATGCACACACATATGTAAACATATGTGTGCAAATGTATCTATGAATACACTAAAGAGAAAAACACTAAGAATACATGCATATACGCATACATGACATTTATGTGTATATACAAACATGTATATACAAAATTGTTGCATCTCTCTAGTTTCCACTCCCTTTTTACCCAACACTCTATTGAAATCAACATTTTTATAAAACTTTTGAGATACACGAAGCTTCTTGAGAACCTAAGGAAGGAGCATGTGGTGTCAGAAAGCAGCTCACACACATCAGTCAGGGCGCTGGAGGTATGCTCAGAACCCACCTTGTTATGCAATCTAACACCAACATTTTCTCTGTGTCTAAGATGCCATAATGCTCCACTTCCTAAATGGCACCCAGTGCTTTATGTTATTTGTTTTAGGGCATCATACTCTTTTTTTTTCCAGATATTTAGAAGCTTCTTGAAGACAGAAACCTCATCATATCTGCTGGAGGGAAGCTGGTTTGTGACTGAGTTAACTAAGAAGTCTGTAAATGTACAAGCTGGGAACTGGCTAAATTCCACATTGAGCCCGCACGAATCCCACACTAGTGTGGCCACACCCATCTCCTGCAGACCCATCAGGGGTTGTGAAGATGCACAGTAAGGTTTATCCACCTTTGTCCTCTTCACTTCACAGTGTCTCCCACCCTAACCGCATTTTAAAACCCACCAAAGCTGTTTGTAACTACAATGACTTGGCCTTGAATTTTTTATTTTTTCCAAGCCCACATAGGAAGCAGTATATTAGAAACATTTGGGAATCTACACCGCTCCTTAGGAACCCGATGGACATATTACATCACCTTTAATGGACGCGATGCAGTGTGGCACTGGATACAAACCTCTTGAGAGGATGCTGTCCTCTCTGCAAGCCTTCTCTTCCTTCAAGCTCCACCTCCAGGAGTATCTACGCCAAAGCTACTTGTTGATGAAGGAATCCCCATGCTAGACAGAGTAACTGTGGATTCAACACTCAGTGCATATTCTCCTTGGTGGCCTATGATGGAGGAATCCCCATGCTGGACAGACTAACGGTGGATTCAACACTCAGTGCCTATTCTCCTTGGTGGCCTATAGCCTTTTTTTAGACCCCTTTGTCACTAAGCAAGGCACCAGGCAGTGAGACGCATTTCCTGTAGATGTTCTCTCCTCCCACACCAAAATGTGTACTATACACTATATAAAATATGTACTTACGTGGGAAGAAAAGAGCATTTCCTCACCCAAGCCAACTCTTCCAAATGGGGCAGTGTTAATACAGTCTCGGGCTGTATTAAATCCTTTCAGACAAGCCCCACCCGGGCCTCCTCCATCAAACCTCTGACTGGAGAAGCCTACCAGCCTCTTTCCTTGCCTGGGACAAAAGCAGTAGGTCTATAACTAAATGGGAGGTAAACTAAGTTTGTTTATTTTCTAGGTAAAATTAATCAATTCTACCACATTTTTATGTTGTTTGGAGTTTAGCCAATGTCAATTCCATCTGTAATACCTCCTTTCCAAGACTCAGCCAATCTGTGTGTTTTGTCTCATCTTCTCTTGGCAATCTGTGGGGTTTTAATCTCTATTAGCTGAGCTTCCCAGAAATCGAGGATGCGCAGAAGCCGGAACAGTTGGTGCAGTGCACCAGAGGGCAGATGAATGCGATCCACCAAACGTACATCAGGGCTTTCTTCACGCAAGGTGCTGTTTTAGACACGAAGGTGTAAAGATGGGCCAGATACAAGACCCACTCTCAAACCCCCAGCCTGTTTGTTCAAAATACACAAGGAGACACAACTCTAACTGAAGTCAGAATATATCAACTGTCCCTCTTTTAAAAAGAAAAAAAGAAAAGAAAAAAGAAAAAGAGAAGAGAAATGAACACACTGACTGGAGATGTCGGGAACCTCAGAGGTAAATTACTGCTTCAGACATAATTTAGGCAAAACAGTTTCAACGGGCAAAGAAGACATGATTATTACATTAAAGTCAGCAACTGGTAAATTTAGTTTTAGGTTCAGAAATAAATCTGACCTTTCATAGTATGAAGTTTTAGAAATAATGAAAAAAATTTAATTTAGGATTTTGGATTCTATATAGAATAGCAGGCATTCTACTGTAAACAGAATTTCCTTTGCCTTCAGTGGTTATTATGATTGGTAGGCATTGGGGAAAGCCTTGAATTTAGGTCTAAGAAACGTGTGCCCCCACCACCACCAGGACAGCTTTTACTCCTATAGCCAGGGAGCGGCACGGCCAGAGACAGCTTAGACAGCTAAGGCTGTGGAGAGGATGCGGGCTGAATTTCTCCTCATGTCACACATCAGTTTATGGCTGCTAACAATAGAATTTATCCTGGGAATCGAGTCTTACCCTTTGATAGATATAAATAAAATCCAAAGCCGAAAAGCCTCCTGGGAGAGAGCGGCCATCTCCTTTCATTTTGTTTTGCAATTTGATAGACATGGGAGGAGAGAGATGATGGCAAACTCATCTTGTTCTCTGGCCTCGTGGGTGATCTCCTGCTTAGCTCACTCTTGGGCTGGAGAGATGGCTCAGTGTTCAAGAGCACTTGTTGCTCTTGCAAATGATCTAGGTCTGATTCCAGCCCACATGATGGCTCATGACCATCTGTGACAGACGCAAACATGCAGGCAGGCAAAATATCCATAGACATGGAGTAAAATGAATAAATCGTAAAATTCTAAAATAAAATTAGACTAATCTCTAGAAAGAAAGGAAGGGAGTAAGAGAAAGAAAGAGAGAGAGGGGGGAAGAAGGAGGGAGGGAGGGAGGGAGGGAGGGAGGGAGGGAGGGAGGGAGGGAGGGAGGGAGGGAGGAAGAAAAAAGGGAAGAAGGAAAGAAAGAAAAGGAAGAAAAGAAAATCTTCTCAGTCCAGGCAGACAGTTAACAGAGGTATCCTCAGCTCTCCTGGGACTTTGCTCCCCTGAGCCTTTCCTCTGAGCCCTCAGCTGTTCCCCACCCCTACCCCATCTCCCCCTTCTTAGTTTATGGTACTCATTGTGTAGTAGAAGAGAACCAGCCGTGATGGAAGACCCCTAAATGATGTGGGAGGGTCTTCTGTTTTAATAAAGAAACTGCCTTGGCCAGCCCTTAGGTGGGTGGAGTAGACAGAACAGGAAGAAGGAAGTGAGGTAGATGGCTCAGTCAGATGCCACGCCTCTCTTAAGTAAGCCAGACTGTCGTGCCTCTCCTCAGAGAGAGATGCCAGTTGTGATGGAAACAGCCACCAGTTCAGACATGCTGAATCTTTCCCGGTAAGACACCACTCATGGTGTTACACAGATTATTAGATATGGGTTAGTCAAGATGTGAGTAAGAGGCTGAAAATAATGGGCCATGCAGTATTTAAAAGAATACAAATCTGTGTTGTTATTTTGGGTAAAGCTAGTCGGGCGCCACAGGAGCAGGGCAGGAATGCAGCCCACTCCCATCACTACACCTAAAGACTGAGGTCTCTCTCCTTGGTTTACTGCTGAATCCTAGGAGTCCCTTGATATTCTGCGAACAATGCAAATGTCATCTAGCTATTTCCATCCATCAGTCTTTCAGTTGCTGCCATTTTTATTCATGTCACCTCATCTGGGTCCTGAGCAGTCGCCCTCATCCCTCCCCTCTCTCTTTTAAGGTATGCAATGTATTGGTTTTTAGCCCTGACATTCAATGATACTCCAGAATGTGTTTTGAGTTTCAAACTAAGTGGCAGAAGACCTACAAGTGCAGGGAAGGCTCTCTTTCCTTCTCAAATAGCACATCTATCAAGAAAGAAATTGCCTGTGGTCCTTTACTGAATCCTTACTAACCAAGCAAGATGAAATCTAAACCAGACAGAAAGAGAGTGAAAATCAAATAGTGTGCCCAGGGTCCTGAGAAACCAAGTAAGTTCTTCCTTCTGTAAGTTGTTTTTGGTCACAATATTTCATCATGACAACAAAAAATTAGCTAAGATAGATCAATCAACTGCTCAGATAATAAAGATAGATGATAGATGGACAGGTGAATGGGTAGATAGATGGGTGGATCGATAGATGAATGGATAGATAGATAGATAGGTAGATAGATAGATAGATAGATAGATGATAGATAGATGATAGATAGATAGATAGATAGATAGATAGATAGATAGATAGATAGATAGACAGACAGATAGATGAACGGACAGACACACACACACACACACACACACACAGAGAGAGAGAGAGAGAGAGAGAGAGAGAGAGAGAGAGAGAGAGAGAGGAGAAATATACCCACCCACAATCTGAGCCCTGTAGAGAGAGCTTTATAAATTTCTTACTAGTGCAGATGACAGAGCAGCACTGTAGCTGGAAAAGTACCTTATAATGCATTTGAAATCTGTGGCAAACTTCACAACTTAAGGAGAAACCTGTTTTCTCTTTCTGAGTCCCAGTCAGCTTGTTCCCTGATTTGGGATTATCTGCTGTTAGCCAGAGCCTTCTACTGTGTATCACCCACCACGGCCTCTACCTGAGGCCCTGCCACTCTGCCTGACACTGGCATCGGTCGGCACACTCAGTTCCTTATGTCATTCATCATAATTACAGATGTCCTTGTGCTTTCACATTGTCCCAGCTTAACCCTTAGGAAAACCGCTTGCAGTTAACACTGGTGTCAAACGATGGCAAGAAGTCAGAATAGAACACAAATAACTCAACATCAAGGTTAAACTGATGCTCCCTGTCTCCCTAGCTGATGGATAGAAGATCTTTATACAGCATTCTCATGGGATTTCCAAAATTCTCTTGAAAACAATCCTGTTTTCTTCTTGGAAAAGGATAGAGGGACTCTAGACTTCTTGTGGCGTTAGGGTGATATGGTACTTGCAAGTTCTGTTGATTTGGAGACAATAGCCATCTAAGAGTATTTTCAACTTGGCAAAGAAGTAGGGGGAGGAAGAGAAGGAGAAGAAGGAAGAGGGAGAAGAATGAAAGACAGACAGAAAGAAAGAGAAAGGAAGGAAGAGAGAGAGACAGAAGGAAGAAGAAGAAGGAAGAAGAAAGAAGAAAGAAATGAAAGAGAAAGAAAGAAGAAAAGAAAGAAAGAAGAAGAAAGAGAAAGGGAGGTGATGGAAGGAGGAGGGAGGGAGGAAAGAAGAAAGAGATTGGGGGAAGGAGGAAGGGAGGGAGCCTCAGCATCCCTTCCCCATTGCCATCATTTCCTCTAGGCTTGCCCAAAACAGCTTTGGCCTGAATCCCATTTGGGACCTGGCTTCTGGGAGCACCACTCCAGACTGCCTGTGGAGCTGGGGGACACTTCTGGCCTTCTACCAACCCCACAGTCCGTGTGTTCCCCATCCTATTCACCTCTCCAAGGAAGAAACACACAGGGCCTATAGCTCGGTGTCATCTCCAGAATCTCCTCACCTTTTCCAACTTTCTCAGTTTGGCAGACTGTTCTGAACAGTTTCACCCCTTCCTGACCTCTGAACTCCAGCCCCTGAGAGAAGCACTCCTTTCTTTCCTGGCCACCCTCCTCTATGTCTTCTTCAACAATCATCCTCCAAACATACATCCAGTATAAGAAAGGCTCCTCCACCTGAGCGTGTGGGAGTCTCTTCTCACGTGTGAAGAAACACTGTTTATTTGAGACAGGGTCTCCTGTAGCTATAACTAACATCAAAGGTACTTTGTAGACAAAGGAGACCTCGAACCACTGAACCACTGGTCTTGTAGTTTCCCACCATCTCTATGTCTGTTCCCCCCAACACACACCTTCACCTCCCAGATCCTGGGATTACAGGCATACATGCTTCACCAAGCCCATTTTATACGCTGCCGAGGAACCAGGGTTTTGTGGATGCCCCATCCCAAGAATCCTCTTTTTAGTGATCAACACCGTCAAATCGTCTGTGACAAACAGCGGTTGGCACAGTGTGTTTATATTTTCTTGTCACACTGTTCTGCTTCAATACATTAAAGACCCGTCTTTGCCCATCAAGCCCTGAGAATGTGTGCTCACTGGAATCTGACAGCACCTCTTGTGACTAAAGACTACAGATGCTTCGTTTTTGCTGTTTATTCTGCGGATCGCCCTATAGGATTTCACTCACTCTGCAATGTTTCTGCTTTTCTTGTTCTTTTCCATGGAGAAATCCCTCAGGAAAGGAAGTTGCATGCTGACAGGGGCGAGTAAGGAGAGCATCTTGAGAAGGAAGCACCTATGTAAAATCCTGCAGGGGATACACATACCCATCATAGGGACATATGAAGGAAGAAAGCTCAAGGCAAAAGGACAAGGGAGAAGGGCCTGGGGCAGGAACCTGCCTGGTGGGTTCAGGTGGCGAAGAGAAGCCAATGTAGCAAAGGGGAGCAAATGCTGAGAACAGGACCTGTGGGGGGCGCTGAGGGGGCAGGGTCTTTGGAGACATGTTACAAAAGCCAAATGTGTTATTAGGAAGGCTTTGTTTTACAAAAGCCTTTTTTCAACATGATCAGCTACGAAGATGCTCTCTGAGTTGGCTGTGGACTGAGTCTACCCCCACCCCCAGTTCCTAATAAAAACCAGCTTTATGACAGCTTGATTAGTGGGGGTGGGGTGGTAATGGTGTGTGTGTGTGTGTGTGTGTGTGTGTGTTGGGCAGAGGGGTGATGTGTGAATAGGTGTAGACAGGCTCACATGCTGTCTATACCTATTCCTATAGGAGAGGATGCTACCACTTTCTACCTTATTCCCTTGAGACAAATGTCTCACTGAACCTGAATCTAAGCTGGCAGCTAGCAAGCCCTAGCGATCCCAGTTTCTAAACCCCACATTGCTGGGGTCACAGGCTCATGTAGGATTCCTTGCCCATCTTTTTAACAGTGGTTTGGGGGTCTGGGGGTACAAACTCAGGTCTTTATGCCTGTGTTGCAAGTACCCCAGATCCAGGGAGATAATTTTAAAAGGATTGAGTTATTGCATTGTATTCCAAAGAGAATACTGGGTTTTTTTGGCTTTCTCTTTGAACTGTGATGAATTTTAAAAAAAAATATTCCTGGCACTTGAAAGGCAGGGGCACTCTTTGTGAGCTCCAACATATAAGATAAACTTTACCTGTAAGCATTAGGATAGCCTCACCCTAGGTCAACCTCCACCCCTGACTCCGGTAGTTCAAAGACACAGAAGACAACAGTCAATGCCTGTTCCCTGAACAGGAGGTGGGTCCCAGACTGCTGGATGCTAAGGACACACGGATCATCTGCATGCTCAAGTTTGGGTACATATCTGAGTGACCGATAGGTGTCCAGGATTTTCCTCCTTATAAAGGAAGAGACAAGGAATTGTAACCTTTTTGTATAGTTAACCCAAGAAAAGTTTTTAGACCAGTGGTTCTCAAACTGTGAGTTGTGACCTTTTGGGGGGAGTTGAACAATCCTTACACCTAAGACCATTGAAAAACATAGATATTTACATTACAGTTCATAACAGTAACAAAATTTCAGTTATGAGGTAGCAACAAAAATAATTTTATGGACGGGGGTCACCATAACATTGGAACTTATTAAAGGGTCTCATCATTAGGAAGGTTGGGAACTGCTGTTTTAGACTCTCCTGAAATTACCAGCTTTTGGGGTTTCTGAACATATTTGACCAAGCATACTTCCTATTTTAGTGACTTAAAGTTTTGGGTACACAGTGTTTTCTAAATACCCCAGGATGCAAAGCTGGATATGAGGTACCCAAGAGGCCGGACCCTGGTCCAAACACAATGCCTGCTTTTTTTAAAAAAACAAGTCCTCGCTGTTTCCTGTGCGCTCAGACTGAAGCAAACTTTCCGCTGCTCTAGCCGCCGGCTTTCACGACACTGAAAATCAAAGGGCTGTAAGATTCAGAAAACAGAAGCCCAAACCCAAAGGCTGCACAGGCCACACTCACGTGGGCCCGCAAACACACAGATTTTATGAGGTAGTGTTCACCAAAAGGCAGGATTTATAGCTCCATGTAATTTACAGCTTTTAAATGCAGTGTTAAAATGCAAATAAATTTTTCCCTCCCCGGTGCGATGAGCTCATGAATAAACGTGAAAAGGATGGCTAGGTTGGCGACAGAGACTGGAAGAGGAGGCAGAGAGCAAATCGGCGTGTCCTGCCTTTGGGATCGGCTCACTGCCCTGCATAAAGACTAAGACAGTTATGTGTGACATGACGCCCAACAATTCTCATCCGAGGCAACAGACCAGGAATGCTGCTCGGCCCACCGGGCAACAAAAATGTATGAAATCGCATTAGCAGAAAAACAAGGTTTCTGGGTCTTATCACAGAAAGGCTTTTCCACCTCCTAGACGAATGTTCACCTCTAATTGAACAACCGTTACCCTCTTTATTTCTACCTGAAAGTGCCTTTGACAAGTCTTACTTAAGGGCAGTTTTTTATAATCCCATCTTGATGGAATGTCTTTAGCGCCTGGATGCCCATTCATTAGCAGGATATTTAGGGCTTTTTTTTTTCCCGAGGCTTAATTTGACTACAATTCATTTGCATGCATTTTAAGTCCGAACAAGAACTCCATTTAGCGGCTTTCTAAAACACGTCCTGCAAGGCAGGCGTCTGCTATTCTAGCAAAACCGATTCTGTGTAAGACTTCATTCGTGGTTGAAAAGGAAAATATCTCAGCAGCAGGGAAAATAAATAAAAAACCCTATCGGGCACTCTCCAAATTAATATTTAAAAATGTTAAGAAAGGAGACAATTAACAAGAATGGTGATTCCCAAAACTTGCTGTCCCTCCGTGAGAATGGCCCTGGTAGCAAAGTTCTGCAGGACTTCGGGGGACTGGACGTTTCTCACTGTGGTGAACAGTACCCACCACGCAACAGACTTCGGGGCTGTGAGAGGCGTAAGGGTGTTAACTTGGTGAAAATTCGGTACTGACTTTATGAAAAATCATTACACCTTTTACTTGCCCGCTGTTAAATTTGGAAAGCTTTTAGGTGGAACAGTTAATTTAACAGCCCAAACAAGCTCAAACAGGAAGTGACTAAATGACAGGAAGCTGTAGTACAGAAGCTTCTGGCAATGTAAACCCGATGGACAGGACGTCAACTCCCTTCCCCCCACAAAGACTGAATCTTCAATCGATCCTTGTTCATAAAGGGCAAGAAGCAGGCACATGAGTTCTGAGGCTGCCTCGACTGTGAGTGTTAGCTCTCTACCTCTCCAAAGGATTCTCAGGCACTTGGATAATTCAAGGGACAATCCCAGAGTTCCAAGTTCCTTAAGCAAACAGGTTGGCTAGCTGCCTATGGCAGGCTTCCCTTCTTCCAGAGAATAAAAGTGGGACCCTTGGGGGAAAGTCGTGCTTTTAAGATGGCGATTTCTTTTAAAATCCTCCCTAAAAGACAAAATGATTAAGTTTAAGAGGATTTTGTTTCAAGGACAAAATGTACCAATGCTATGAAATCATGGGTGCCCATTGGCAAAGAGGCCTGCACAGATCAAGAGTGCTCCAAACAGAGTCTCTCAGCCCAGGAACCCCGGCTCCTAAAGGACCGAACTCCCTCCATCACTGTCCTGCACCTGATGCTCTTTTTCAGTTTGGTTTGTTACAGGTTCCCACTGCAGCAAATTAAGTGGCAGGGCAGGCTGGATGAATCTCTCCAACCCTTTGGAATAAGAACTGATTCTAAAAACCAAGACAAACACAAATAATAATAATAATAATGTTTAAAAAAACAAAGCAAGTAAATCTGGGAAGATTCATTTACATGAAGTGTACAAAAATGAAATTCTGTTTGTTTCTCTACATATCTATATTTGAAATGTTTTTACACAACATATTACTATTGATATGTGTTCCTTATTATGTGTAAAATAATAAAGTGGGCTAAATTAGCTATTATATGCCACTAATAATTGCTGAAACTATTTGCTGTGAACTATAACATCAACATGGCTTTTATCTATTAGATCTAGAGATTTAGGAAGTGTCTCCAAATGGAACTCAAATTAATTGATTCAGTGTCTTCCTACACCAAAGCACACAGCTCTGTTTTATTTAGGCGCTCTATTTTTTGACACAAAAGTCTATGAAGAAATGAAAAAGATTAATACCAAGCTCTCTCACACTACTGAAGCAGAAATCTTAAATCTGACATCACAGTTGCAGATCCAGTTATGAGTTCGAGGATAAACAAACAAGGAAAATCATAATAATCTTCTTCTTCTTCTTCTTCTTCTTCTTCTTCTTCTTCTTCTTCTTCTTCTTCTTCTTCTTTTCTTCTCCTTCTCCTTCTTTCTTTCTTTCTCTCTTTCTTTTACCTTTTTGTTACAGACTCTTTCTCACATAGTTGGTTCAGAAGCTGTATAAAATGACTTTCTGCACACATCCCTTGAGATATGTTTATTAGTCTGTCTAAAATTGTGTCCAAACAGAATTTTTAAGTGCTTGGCAAATTTAATCTCTATAAACTCTAATAATCTGTCCATAGGAGATATTAATTAAATATAGCACTTGATAGTTTATCATCTTTGCATAACTCCTTACCAGTATGTATAAATCCTTACCAGTATGGAAACATACATATGTAAAGGCAGATTTAAGTGCATCTAGTAAACTAGCCAAACTATTGGTCAAAGTATGTTTATTACTAAGTCGACTTGAAGCATATTCTCTACTGATTGTAAACGTATCAGCACTGGTTTTGTTAGAACAAGCACAACCCCACTATAAGCCAGGTCAGAGTGGAGTCTTATTTTCACATAGTATCTTTTCTTGGATTCTTTTAGCTCAAAATGTCTATACATGAGGTGAGGTTAAGTTCATGTTGACACTCTCAAAAACCTTTTTGTTCAAGTCAAGTATGTAGGCTATGCTGCCAAAGACTTTATATGAAGAAAAGTTGCTTCTTTTCTTTCTTTCTTTCTTTCTTCCTTCCTTCCTTCCTTCCTTCCTTCCTTCCTTCCTTTCTTTCTTTCTTTCTTTCTTTCTTTCCTTCGTGTGTGTGTGTGTGTGTGTGTGTGTGTGTGTGTGTATCTTTAGATAGGTTTTCTGTGTAGACCTGGCTGTCCTAAAACCAGCTCTGTACACCAGTTTGGCCTTGAACTCAAAGAGATCCACCTGCCTCTGCTTTCCAAGTGCTAGGATTAAAAGTGAGCACCACCAAGCCCGACTTGAAAAATTGTTTCTTAACTTAAAAAATATCTCTTTAACAAAGATATGATTAATTAAATACAGAATTAGGTTTTATTCTGCATGGTTATAATCTCATATGAATAAAACATACTTTATGAATAATTGCAATTCTATTTTCTTAGGTGTCACTTTTTACTTATATTGACATCAAAAATACATTTTAATTTAACTACATTTTAATTTTTAAAAAAAATCACAGATTTCCTCTTTTATTTTAGTGATAGTCAAATTATTTATAAAAATTAAATATTTTATTTTCTCAGATTTAGCTCTAAAATACAGATTCATAGGAAAAAGTTAGGTTTTGTAGGAAGAGGCTTACATTATATTTTAACTGTATGCGAGGAGCCTACTTTCGAGAGGTCTTTATTCTCCACAGAAGCAGCTCTTGTTATTTGCAGAGAATGTGATTTCAGGTCCACACCAAGCATATCAAGTGACAAAGTTTATGGCTTAACAAGTAAATGAATCAAGAAAAGCTATGCATAAATCAGGAGCTTGCGAGATGACGTACAAATATCTAGAAATAACTATAAACTAAAAAGGCTCTTTTCTTACAGGAATATCTACTTCTCCAGAGGAATAAGAAAAAAAAATGAGTTGAAAAATTAGAAACATTTTCTATTCCTGGGTAAAAAAAAAAAAAAGTGCAGCACTATTTATAGGCCATTCTGAATTTACTCAACTCATATATTAATAAAAAACAAAATAAAAACAGCAATAATAATGGCATGTTACCTGGGGTGGAATGGATGAGGATGGTCCAGAAATACTTGAGCCAAAACAAGAAGGATGCTACGCTGAAAAGTGTTATAATAACACTGGGTGGTATTGACACCAGAATTGAGATAGACTGATAGAGTAACAGAAATTGAAACATTTCTAGTTTAATAAAAAAAATATTAGTACATTGTAAGACCTCAATTTACATCATACTGGTGGACTTAATAAAGAATTTAATTAACAACACTAAAACTCTAAAATGCTAAATAAAAATTTTGTAACTGGCATGAAGGTAAGAAGGGATTTTTTTTTTTTTTACATAAAGGCAGTCAAGAGATTGCTTATAAAGGAGAAGATAATGTGACACAAGTTTCCTGCATGTTAGAAAGCTGAGCGTGAAGCGGCAGACAAACTCACAGCAACAGAGGGAAAAACTGTTAGCAAGAAGCAGCTTTCTTTTATATAATAAATGCTCTGAAAGTCACGTACTAATGAAGAAAGAATATGAAGAAGTCTTATAGGGAAATGCCACTTACAGAAAAAAAATTAAATTTACCACACTCACTAGTAGATAAAATGTAATAACATTACAATATTTTGCTTTGTAACCTATACAGTTGACAAAATACACTTTCAGTGTTAATTCTCAATGCTCACCAAGACAGCATGCATCTATTATTTACAAGAAGATAAATTTGTATTAATTTTTGGAAATCATATTGACAAATTTTGAAAAACATTCCCAGTCACCGAATAATAATTCTGCTTCTAAAGATTTTATTTTTGAAGTATGTGTGTGTGTTGTGTGTGAATTTATTCACATGGCTACAGTGCCCACAGAGACCAAAAGAGGGTGTCAGTTTCCCTGGAATGGGAGTTACACGCAGTTCAACATGGGTGCTGGAAACTGAACTCAGGTCCTCGGCAAGAGCAGTATAATTGATCTCTTAATGGCTGAGCTATCTCTCCAGTCCCTAATTCTGATTCTAAAGTAATAATTCAATATAGGCTCATGGATCCTCTACAAAGAGTTCATTGCAATGCCATTTACGGTGGTAAAACTGCAGCAATAAGCAGCATGTTCAATGGGTGGCATATAATGAACCACTTTAAAGCTTTATTCCTGTGATAGAATATTATACAATCATTGTCAAAGTGCTTCCAAAATACCTTTAATAACCTGAAAATTTGTCACGATACAACACTTAAATGAGAACTCAGGGCTAAAACTTCTGCTTGTATAATAATTAAAATATGTAAATGAAGAGACTGGTAGGCTTCAATTACATAGCCTAATTTTCATCCTTTTTTATATATTTTCCAGCTAGTTTACTACAAAAAAAATGTATTCCCTTCATAATTATAGCACTCGTTTAGCTTTTAAAATGGACAGTTTTGACATTATTGAAGTAGGAGTGGAAATGACCTAGTTAGATAAACTCTTCTACATACATAAAGATACAAGCATTGCCACTGTGCACAGTTACAGCAACTCTGCTTTAGAGAGTGCTCCCCTTGATTTTCTGTTATAAAGCCATTTGGTAACGGAGGTGCCACCTGATTGGCCATTACTATTCAGGTTTGTCCATAAAGCTTAACACCTTACACGGGGATGCCTTCCTCACACGGGGATGTTTTCCTCACACGGGGATGGTTTCCTTACACGGGGATGGTTTCCTTACACAGGGATGCCTTCCTCACACGGGGATGCCTTCCTCACACGGGGATGCCTTCCTTACACGGGGATGCCCTCCTCACACGGGATGGTTTCCTTACACAGGGATGCCTTCCTTACACGGGGATGCCTTCCTCACACGGGGATGGTTTCCTTACACAGGGATGCCTTCCTTACACGGGGATGCCTTCCTCACACGGGGATGGTTTCCTTACACAGGGATGCCTTCCTCACACGGGGATGCCCTCCTCACACGGGATGGTTTCCTTACACAGGGATGCCTTCCTCACACGGGGATGCCCTCCTCACACGGGGATGGTTTCCTTACACAGGGATGCTTTCAGCTCCACAGACTTCCACTCTTCTGTTCACATTTTGTTTTTTGATAACTCAGACCGCTTGCAAAATTAGAAGGTGAACAGAAACTGAAACCCTTACCTTCTTTCAGAGAACTAACACCATATCTAAGCTTTTTAGTACCACCCGGCCTTTCAAGGGGCTTCTCTAGGGAGCGGGTCCCAGCATCTTTACCCTGCCCAGCTCGGCCACTCTCTCCGTGTTTGCCTGGAATGCCCCTTGTGTCCTGAAATAGCCACGCTACTGAAAAGCCTTCTGAACAACCGGAAAGAGGAATTAGCCACAGAAGGAAATCACTGCAGCTAGTGTGTCTTTCCTCTGTATCAAGGCTAAAGTTGTCAATACCACATCCTTTGCTTTGCAAAGTGCAGCGAAGATAAACATATAATAAGATGACATAATGCATTACCACATGCAGTTTAAAAAAAAAAAGAGGCCTAGATCGTGGCATCTTTTGGCGACTTCTTGGAAACCCTATTCAAGCAAACTGTGATAAAATGGTGCAAAATTCAGGGGTAGGGGGACTATTCCATTCTCTGTCAGAAAAGCTGCCTTTCCCTCACAGTTGCTGGACTTAAGAGGTCTGTGTCCTAAAGATACAAGAACCACAATATTCTACCACAGAAAATGCCATTCAGTGAATTCGATAACTGATTTGAAAAAATATCTTTCAGAGGAAGGAATGTAAAACTCAGCTTTAAGGTTTGCTCAGGCAGATAAACACTGGTCTCAGCTATGTAAGTGTTCCTGTCCTGACCTTAACTGGAAATAACATAATTTTGAATTGAAGACTTCTTATACACAGTTTGCAGTTCAAATTACAGTCCAGACTCACGTAGCTCTGACACCTCATCCACCGTCTTTGGTTTGGAATGTGGTCAGCGGTTCATTTATTTCAGCTTTCATTACGTAAAGTCGCCATCACTGTGGAGTGGTTGGCATTATTCTTCCCTCGGCACTTTTTCTAGATTTCATCTTTCCGGCTGAGGAAAAGCTGGACATCTTGGATGTATTTGCTTGAAATTCAAATATATTAAGCATCTTATTTACATATGCAAGCAAAAGGTGAAATTAAAAAAATTCAGCAGACAGCCTTGCAACACCACATCCCTTTCCCTTCATACAGCTGAATTTTTGATAGAAAAAATTAACTGTGTTTCCAAACATTCTGATTGAAACATAAAATTTATTTGTTTACCACTCTTTCAAGGAAGAAAAATAATCTTCATTTTTAACTGTAGAATAATTCTTAGCTCATCACAATGAATTTTTAAAAGATCTGTTTAGAAGAAGCTTATTAGATTAATAGCTTGTTGCTACATATTAAATAGATATTTTAAGTATAGCTGTAATAGTATTTTGGCAACATCCTGATCAAATGACTAATTTTGTATATCTCTCACATATGATGAAGGCTTAAAGTGTTAGTAAACAAATGACTTATTTCCAAATTTTTTTATCTACTCGTTCATCTGACATGACATAAATCTGCAATACAAGTGTGGGTTTTAGAAGAATTTTAAAATTTAGGCAATGGCAAGATGATTTCTTTACAAAACATTATTCCAGCAGACTTATGCTCATAGTCTTCTAAATAGGACAAGGTTGTTAAATTTTACATTTCATGTTTAACAAGAATGACGTTTTGAAAATTCTGTTACTCTTTTTATCTAAAGCAGGATTTCAGAGGTTTAAAGGCCCCCAAAACAGGTTGCTATGCTGCACTGCCATCTCGTGGATTACAGGTGCAATTACAAGGATGAAGGCCTCATGCTCCTACTAGAAGAGTATCAGCCTAAAGATTGCCTCTAAACCATTGTCGGAATTTTTTTAAGTTACATTGGTTTATTTGTGTGTGTGTGTGTGTGTGTGTGTGTGTAGGGAGGTCAGAAGGACAACTCTGGGAGCAGTCTCTCTCCTACATGTGGGCTGCAGGCTTGACAGGAAGGGCCTTTACCCATAAAGCCATTTGTCATCACACATGCAGCCCTGGAAGCCATCAAATCTATGAAAAGAATTGAAATCAAGGCACTCCATCATAACTTAGGGTAAACAGAAAATCCAGTTTAAGGGATAAAAGTCATATACAAATACAGAACGTTACAGGATATACCGTCATCGGTCACTTTGTGCTTCCCTCTTTGTTCACATAAACAGCATCATGGGCTCCGTGCCAGAGTGTGTGCCGGTCATGCAGAAGGCCCCTGAGCATGGGAAAGGAAGTGTTAGTATTATATTATAATGTGTGTCTTGTTTTTTTAAAATCACATTTATTTATTTATTTATTAAGCCTGTCTCTGTGTTCACACAAATGTTTTTACATTTTCCAAATGAAACACAAAAGAAAGTAAATAAATGTACTTGAAAATGATTCTCTAAGAGGTATCCAAAAAGACATGTAGAAAGAATGATGTTTAAAGCAAGATTTCTCCGAGGAGACCGCTATATAAGACTTGAAATCATAAGTTTTATGCATTTTTTAAAAATTAAATTCATTTAAATAATCAGCCCATGGAGGAAATTCCCTTTTCCCACTCCCAAAAACCAAACCCCAGAGACCCTGAAGCAACTTCCCCACATCTGAAACCATCCCCTACTGCACCAAAACTGACCACAAGAAATTTGGTGCTGTCTGCACCTGCAGAAGAGCCCTTAGAGCCACATCAGTGACTACCAGAGGCACAGGCCACACCTTCACCAAGAGGAAGAGTGACCATCTAAGCCACAGGTCCTGCCTACACCACTTGTAGAAAGAGAGATCTCCCTGAAACACAGGGCCCCCACCTGCACCTTGGAGGAATGGATAGGTATGTGCCAATGCAAGAATACATTCAACAACCTAAAGAGCAATATGGTAACACCTGAACCTAGTGGTCCTACAAAAGGAAGACCTGAACAACTTAACCCAGAAGAAGCAGAAGAAAACATCCTTAAATATAACTTTCTAAAGATGATAGAGACCCTGAAAGAGGAAATAAAAAATTCTCTTAAAGAAATAGAGAAAAGAACAAACAAAAAAATTGGAAGAAGTCAATAAATCTCTTAAAGGAAGCTAAGAAAATCAAGATGAAACAATCAAACAGGTAAAGAAAACAGTCCAAACAATTCAAGACTTGAAAATTGGAATAGAGGCAATAATTCACACATACTAAAATTTTGGAAGTGGAAAATCTGGGGAAATGAACAGGAACTACAGATGCAAGCATAACCAACAGATTACAAGAGATGGAAGGGAGAATCTCAGGAGCTGAAGATACAGTAGAGGAAACAGATTCATAGTTCAAAGAAAATGTAAAATCCAACAATTCCTTAACACAAACCATCCAGGAAATCTGGGACACTATGAAAAGACTAAACCTAAGAATAATAGGGATAGAAGAAGGAGAACTCCAGCTCAGAGGCACAGAAATTATATTCAACAAAGTCATATAAGAAAACTTTCCCAACCAAAATAAGGGTATGCCTATGAAGATACAAGAAGCTTACAGAACATTAAATAGACTGAACAAAAAAAGGTCCCTTTCCATATAATAATCAAAACACTAAACATACAGAATGAAGAAAGAATATTAAAAATCGCAAGGGAAAAAGGCCAAGTAGCATTATAAAGTCAGACCTATCAGAATTACACCTGACTTCTCCAGGGAAACCCTGAAAACCAGAAGGTCCTGGATAGATGTACTTCAGGCACTAAGAGACCATGGAAGCAAGTCCAGAATACTATACCCAGCAAAACTTTCAATTAGCGTTAATGGAGGAAAAAATATTTCATGACAAAAACAGATTTAAACAATAGCTAGCCACAAACCCAGCTTTACATAAAGTCCTAGAAAAAAAAACTCCAACCTAAGAAAGCTAGCTTCTCCCACAAAAACACAGGCAACAGATAACCTCACACCAGCAAACTCCAAAAAAGAGAAACACACAAACACCACTACTGAAAAATAACAGGAAATAACAATCACTGGTCATCAATATCTCTTAATATCAATGTACTCAATCCACCTATAAAAAATACAGGCTAACAGGATAGATATAAAAACAGGCTCTATCTTTCTGTTGCATATAAGAAACACACATAAAGACAGACATTGCCTCAGAGTAAAGGGTTGGGAAAAATTTTTAATCAAATGGACCTAAGAAACAAGTGGGTGTAGGTACCCTAATATCTAACAAAATAGACTTCAAGCTAAAATCAATAAAAAGAGATGGAGAAGGACACTTCATACTTATCACAAGAAAAATCCCTCAAGATGAAGTCTTATTCCTAAACATCTATGCCCCAAATACAAGAGCACCCACATATGTGAAAGAAACATTACTAAAGTTTAAATCACACATCAAATACACACACCAATAGAAGGAGACTTCAACATCCCACTCTCCCCAATGGACAGGTCAACCAGAAAGAAAATTAACAGGGAAATAAGAGAACTAACAGATGACACTATTCAAATGGACTTAACAGACAACTTTAGAACATTTCACCCAAACATAAAAGATTATACCTTCTTCTCAGTGCCTCATGGAACATTCTCTAAAACTGACCACATACTCAGTAACAAAGCAAACCTCAACATATAAAAAAAATTGGAATAACCCCCTGTATCTTACCAGATCACCATGGCTTAAAGTTAGAATTCAACAACACATGTAGGGTTTTTTAAGAGGAAAATTCATAGCACTAATTGCCTACATAAAAAAGCTGGAAAAAAAAATACCACACTAGTGACTTAACAGCACACCTACAAACACTAGAACAAAAAGAAGCAGACTCACCCAGGAGGAGTAGAAGGCAGGAAATAATAAAATTGAGGGCTAAAATCAATAAAATAGAAACAAAGAAAACAATTCAAAGAATCAATAAAACAAAGTGCTGGTTCTTTAACAAAATCCTCAAGATAGACAAACCCTAATCTAAACCATCATAAGGCAGAGAGAAAACATCCAAATTAACAAAATTCGAAATGAAAATGATGACATAATAATAGACACTGAGGAAATTCAGAGAATCATTAGGTCACACTTCAAAAGCCTATACTCCACAAAATTGAAAAGTTTTAAAGAAATGGACAATTTTCTGGATAGGTGTCACATACCAAAATTAAATCAAGACCAGGTGAGCAATTTAAATAAACCTATAACCTATAGTGAAATAGAAACAGTCACAAAAAGCTTCCAAACCAAAAAAAGTTCAGTGCATTATGGTTTCAGGGAAGAATTGTACCACAACTTCAAAGAAGAGCTAATACCTATACTCCTCAAATTGTTCCACACCATAGAAACAGAAGGAACATTGCCAAACTCTTTTATGAGGCTACAGTTACCTGATATCCAAACCACACAAAGACCCAACTAAGAAAGAATTACAGGCCAATCTCTCTCATGAACATTGATGCAAAAATAATCAATAAAATACTTGCAAAATGAATCCAAGAACAGATAAAAAAAATCATCCTTCATGATCAAGTTGGCTTCATTCCAGAGATGCAGGGATGGTTCAACATATGAAAATCTATCAATGTAATTTGCCATATAATAAACTTAATGAAAAAACTATAGAGTCATCACATTAGATACTGAAAAAGCATTTGATAAAATTCAATACCCCTTCATGATAAAGGTCTTGGAGAGATCAGGGTTACAAGGACCATATCTAAACATAATAAAAGCAATATACAGCAAGCTGACAGACAACATCAAATTAAATTGAGAGAAACTCAAAGTGATTCCACTAAAATCAGGACTAAGACAAGGATGTCCACTCTCTGTAGGAAGGAGAGCTGCTTGTTGGTTCCCAGCCACCTGGCTATCTTAGACCCAAAATAATCACACAGAAACTGTATTAGTTAAATCACTGCTTGGTTCATTAGCTCTAGCTTCTTATGGGTAACTCTTACATATTAATTTAACCCATTTCTATTAATCTGTGTATCACTACATAGCAGTGGCTTACCAGCAAAGTGTGACCCATTTAGAGTTCTTTTCCATCTAGATTTGTCTTTATTGCATATCTGTAATTCTTTACTGTCCAGGAGCTCTTTTTAAAATGCTAAGCTTACTAGGGTATATATGGTACTTACGGCTTGCCCCACCCAGTCCAGCATGGCAGAGCCACTTGTACCTCTGAGCTACATACCGCCCCACTTCCAGGCACACAGCCAGTCCACATTGCCACCAAGCAAGCTTCAGCATGCTGCTCACAAACCCCATCCAAATGCTTGGTTTCCCAAAAGAGTCAGAGTTTGTGCCAGGAGCACAGCCCATGGATGGGAAGCTGCCATTATGAAACCCTGTGGCTGCCACCACTTAATTAGTAAGACCATTCTTAAAGGAGTTGCAGCATGCCACCCCAATCAAACCCCATTCGGGAAAAAATGTGGCTAAACTTTGCTTTTTTAGTATCTAGAGTTTCTTTCCAAGCCTTCTCAGGCTTTACAAAGATTTAGTCTACCATGTTGGTGCGCCAATTGTAGGAAGGAGGGTTGCTTGTTGGTTTCTGGCCACCTGGCTACCTCAGACTCAAAATAATCACACATAAACTGTATTAATTAAAACACAGGTTGGCCTATTAGCTCTAGCTTTTTATTGGCTAATTCTTATTTAACTCATTTCTATTAATCTGTGTATCACCCCGTGACAGTAGTTTACCAGCAAAGTTTCGGTATGTCTGACTCTGGTGGCTCCATGGCATCTCTCTGACTCTGCCCTTCTTCCTCCCAGCATTCAGCCAAGCTTTCCCTGCCTACCTAAGTTCTGCCCTGCTATAGGTCCAAAGCAGTTTCTTTATTCATTAATGGTAATCACAGCACACAGAGGTGACTCCCACATCAACTCTCTCCATATCTATTCGACATAGTACTCAAAGTTCTAGCTAGAGCAATAAGACAATAAAAGGAGATCAAAAGCATTCAAATTGGAAAGGAAAAATCAAACTTTTGCTATTTGTAGATGATATGATAGTATAAATAAGTAACCCCCCAAAATTCTACAAGGGATCTCCTACAGCTGATAAACACCTTCAGAAATGTGGAAGGATACAAGATGAAGTCAAAAAATCAGTAGCCCTCCTATAAACAAATGATGAAGGAACTCAGAAAGCAATGAAAGCAATCAGAGAAACATCACCATTCACAACAACTACAAATAACATATAATATCTTGGTGTAACACCAACCAAAGAAGTAAAAAGACCTGTATGGCAAGAACTTTACATCTTCGAAGAAAGAAATTAAAGAAGATATCAGAAAATGGAAAGATCTCCCATGGTTTTGGAATGGTAGGATCAACATAATAAAAATAGCAATCCTACCAAAAGCAATCAACAAATTCAATGCAATGCCCGTCAAAATCCCAACAGAATTATTCATAGACCTCAAAAGAACAATACTCATCTTCATATGGAAAAGCAAAAATTCCAGGATAGCCAAAACAATCCTGGAAAACAAAGGAACATCTAGGGATATCACCATTCCTGACATCAAGCTCATAATAGAGCTACTGTAATGAAAACAGGTAGTATTACAATAAAAACAGAAAGGAGAACTAATATAATCAAATCAAAAATCCAGATATTAATCTACACACCTATGAACACCTGATTTTTGACAAAGAAGCTAAAATTATATTTTTGAATGGGCTTTGCTTGGGGTGGCAAGCTGCAGCTCCTTTAAGAGTGGTCTTACTAATACAGCAGTGGCAGCTGCAGGGTTTAAAATAGCAGCTTCCCGGCCATGGGTCATGCTCCTGGCACAAACTGACTCTTTTAGGAAACTGAGTATTTGGATGGGGTTTGTGAGCAGCACGCTGCAGCTTGCTTGGTGACAATGTGGACTGGCTATGTGCCTGGAAGTGAGGCAGTGTGTGTGACTCAGAGGTGCAAGTCGCTCTGCCATGCTGGACTGGGTAGGGCAAGCAGGAGGTAGCATATGTACCCTAGTAATGGTGCAGCTTAAGTTTTAAGAAGTGCTTAGCATTTTTTTTTATTTTTTTATATGGTTTATTTTTTTTTTCCTCATGGTTTATTTTTTTTATATTTAAAAATTTCCATCTCCTCCCCTCCTCCTCCCCCTTCCCTCCCCTCCTCCTCCCCTTTCCCTCCCCTCCTTCTCCCCCTTCCCTCCCCTCCCCTCCACCCATACCTCCCCTCCCTCCCTCTCAAGGCCAAGGAGCCATCAGGGTTCCCCACTCTATGCTAAGACCAAGGTCCTCCCAACTCCCCCCAGGTCCAGGAAGGTGATCGGCCAAGCTGAGAAGGCTCCCACAGAGCCCGTCCATGCAGAAGAATCAGAGCCCAGAGCCGTTGTCCTTTGCTTCTCAGTCAGCCCCCGCTGTTGGCCACATTCAGAGAGACGGGTTTGGTCGCATGATCCATCAGTCCCATTCCAACTGGAGTTGGTGATCTCCCATTAGTTCTGTCCCACCGTCTCCATGAGTGAACGCACCCCTCACGGTCCTGACTTTCTTTCTCATGTTCTCTCTCCTTCTGCTCCTCATCAGGACCTTGGGAGCTCAGTTCAGTGCTCCAGTGTGGGGCTCTGTCATTTTCTTCATCTATCGTCAGGTGGAGGTTCTTCAAATACGTGGCACAATCAGTAGGAACTCTGTCAACAAATGATGCTGATGCTGATATTCACCAATAGCCTGGTGCCTTCACAATGAACACGACTGGGGTGAACCTGACAATTCCAGTAGTTAAGACACTGGCAACTTGGTCGTGTGCACAGACTCCTGGGAAATTCAGCAACATTCTCAACCTTCCAATAGCCAAGTGAAATCTCGTTGGCTTCATTGCTTCTTCTTCTTTCCCCTCTCGTTCCTGACTTTCTCCCTCATGTTCTCACTCCTTCTGCTCCTCATCAGGACCTTGGGAGCTCAGTCCAGTGCGCCAATGTGGGGCTCAGTCACCTTCCCCATCTGTCGCCAGATAGAGGTTCCCTCACGGTCCTGACTTTCTTTCTCATGTTCTCTCTCCTTCTGCTCCTCATCCGGACCTTGGGGGCTCAGTCCGGTGCTCCAATGTGGGGCTCTGTCATTTTCTTCATCTATCGTCAGATGGAGGTTCTATGGTGATATGCAAGAAATTCATCAGTATGGCTATAGGAACTGGCCTTTTCAGGCTCCCTCTCCTCAGCTGCCCAAGGAACTAACTGGGGGCGTCTCCCTGGAAACCTGGGAACCCCTCTAGGGTCAAGTCTCTTGACAACCCTCAGGTAGCTCCTTAAATTAAGATATATGCTTCCCTGCTCCCATATCCACCCTTCCTATATCCCAAGCACCCCATTCCTCCGAGCTCCCCCTGTTCTCCCCTTCACACTTTTCTCTCCCCATTAGCATTTTTAAAAGAGCTCCTGGACAGTGAAGAATTACAGATACGCAATAAAGACAAATTATACAATGGAAAAAAGAAAGCATCTTCAACAAATGGTGTTAGCATAACTGGATATCAGCATGTAGAAGAATGAAAATAGGAAGCACCGGACTGAGCTCCCAAGGTCCAAATGAGGAGCAGATGGAGGGAGAACATGAGCAAGGAAGTCAGGACCGCAAGGAGTATGCCCACCCACTGAGACGGTGGAGCTGATCTAATGGAAGCTCACCAAGACCAGCTGGGCTGGGACTGAAAAATCATGGGATAAAACCGGACTCCCTGAACATGGCGGACAATGAGGGCTGCTAAGAAGCCAAGGACAATGGCACTGTGTTTTGATCCTACTGCATGTACTGGCTTGGGGGGAGGGGGGCTAGCCTGTTTGGATGCTCACCTTCCTAGACCTGAATGGAAGGGGGAGGACCTTGGACTTCCCACAGGGCAGGGAACCCTTACTGCTCTTGGGACTGGAGAGGGAGGGGGAGGGAAGTGGGGAAAGGGGGAGGGAAATGGGAGGCGAGGAGGAGGCAGAAATTTTTAATAAAAAAAATAATAAAAAGAATGAAAATAGATCTATATCTATCCCCATGCACAAAATTCAAGTCTAAATGAATCAAAGACCTCAATATAAATCCAGCCACACTGAGACTCATAGAAGAGAAAGTGGGAAGTAGCCTTAAATGCATAGGCATAGGAAACTGCTTCCTAAATATAACTCCAGTAGCACAGACACTGAAAGAAACAATAAATAAATGGGGCCTCCTGAAACTGAAAAGCTTCTGTAAAACACAGTCAATAAGACAAAAAGGCAGCTTACCGAATGGGAAAAATCTTCACCAACATATCAGACAGAGGATTGATTTCCAAAATATATAAGGAACTCAAGAAACTAGATATCAAAATACTAAATAATCCACATTAAAAATGGGGCACAGAACTAAACAGAAAATTCTCAACAGAAGAATCTCAAATGGCCAAAGGGCATTTAAGGAAATATTCAATGTTTTTAGCCATCAGGGAAATGCAAATCAAAATGACTCAGACACCATCTTATACCAGTCAGAATGGCTAAGATCAAAAACACCAATGGTAGCTTCTGGCTTCTACTATCATTGGTATAGTAAGAGATAGAGTCAGTGGAACACTCCTCCATTGCTGGTGGGAGTGCAAACTTGTACAGCCACTTTGGAAATCAGTATGGTGATTTCTCAGAAAATTGGAGATCAGCCTACCTCAAACCCGGCAATACTACTCTTGGGCGTATACCCAAAGTATACCCAGTCATAGTATAATGACATTTGCTAACTATATTTATAGCATAATAGCCAGAACCTGAAAACAACTTAGATACCCCTCAACTGAAGAATAAATAAAGAAAATGTGGTACATTTACACAATGGAATACTACTCAGCAGCAAAAAACAATGACATCTTGAAATTTGCATGCAAATGGATGGAACTAGAAAAAAGCATCCTGAGTGAGGCAACCCAGACACAGAAAGATGTGCATGATATGTACTCACTCATAAATGGATATTAGACATAAAGAAAAAGACAAGGAACCTATAGTCTACAAACCCAGAGAAACTAGGTAACAAGGAGAACCCCAAGAGAAACAAACATACATAGATCATCCTGGGAAGGGGAAATAGACAAGATATTCTGAGAAAATTGGGAGCGTGGGGATGGAGGGAGAAGGGAGGGCAGAAGGGCAGAAGGAGGGGAGAAGGCAAGGGAGGAGAAGAACTTGAGGGAACGGGATGGTCGAGTTGGGGGAAGGACAGAGAGAGAAAGCAAGAAAAGAGATATCTTGATTGATGGAGTCATTATGGGACTAGCAAGAAACCTGGCACTAGGGATCCACAAGGATGACCCCAGATAAGGCCCTAAGCAATAGTGGAGAGGGTGCCTGAACTAGCCCTGCTCTCTAGTCAGATTGATGACTATCTTAAACATCATCATAGAACCTTTATCCAGCAACTGATGGAAACAGAGGCAGAGACCCACAGAGGAGCACCGGGCTGAGTTCCCAAAGTCAAAGTTGAAGAGAGAGAGGATCAATAATATGAGCAAAGGGATCAATACCACGATGGAGATACCCACTGAAATAGCTTCCCTGAGCTAATGGAAGTCCATCAACTCCTGCCTGACAGGGGAGGAACCATCATAGACTAAACTAGGCAGTCTGAATGTGGGTAACAATTGTATAGCTGGGGCAGACTGTGGAGCCACTGGCAATGAGACCAAGATTTATTTCTACTGCTTGTACTGGCTTTTTGGAGCCCATTCTCCTTGGAGGGTTACCTTGCTCAGCCTACATGCGACAGGGAGGGCCTTGGTCCTGACTCGAAGCAAAATACTAGACTTTGTTGACTCTCCATGGGAAGCCTTCCTCTCTCTGAGGAGTGGATGGGGTGGGGTGAAGGAAGCGGGAGAAGGGGAGGGAGTGGGAACTGGGTTTGGTATGGAAAATGAGAAAAAAATAGCCCTTTTCCTTTTCCTCTTCCAGGGATGGTGCGTAAAGGCACTCAGAATGGTCCAGTGTTTGACATACCATTGCAGGCTTTCCTACAATACAGCATCTAACAAAACTAGGCTGCCTCGAACCCCTGGCAACAGGATTGTTTACCTTTATACCAAGGAGGTTGGGAAAACACCTAAATTGGCATGCAATGTATGCCCAGGCAGACTTCCAGGAGTCTTAAGACAAAGAAGCATGTCAGCAGGGCCTATAGGCTCCATGTGTGCTAAGTGTGTCCATGACCGGATCAAGTGGGCTTTCCTTATTAAGGAGCAGAAAATGGTTGCAAAAGTGTTGCAGACACAAGCACAGAGTCGGAAAGCAAAATAAATATGCAACTTTTTAAAATAAAGATCAAGGCTTGGCCTGTGGTTCTCCATTTGTGTAGACCTCATATAAAAGCCTTTTTACAAGGAACATAAAATTTGGTGTAAAGTTGTTGTTGTTGTTTTTTTTTTTTTTTTTAAGTCACAGCACTACTGACATGCCTCAGCACATAGAGGGGCTTGCTGCCAAGCCTGACAATCCAAGTTCAATTTCTGGGATCTTGGTGGCAGAAGGAATGAATCCTGTGGATCTCTCTCTCTCTCTCTCTCTCTCTCTCCTCTCTCTCTCTCTCTCTCTCTCTCTCTCTCTCTCTCCCTTCCTCCCTCCCCCTCCCCCTCCGTCCCTCCCTCCCTCCTTCCCTCCCTCCCCCTCCCTCCCTCCCTCCCCGTCCTTCCCTCCCTCTCCCTCCCTCCCTCCCTCTCTCTCTCTCCCCCTCACTCCCTCTCTCTCTCTCCCTTCCTCCCTCCCTCCCTCTCTCCCTCTGTCTCCCGAGGGACAGAGACAGAGACAGACATAGGGAGAGATGTAATTTAGAGAAAAACCTAGAAAACACTGTGCTAAAGTGAAGCACTGAGTTAAGAGATGAGAAAAGGCAAGGCTGAGGGCTATCTCTTAGTTCGCCCACTTAGCAGACTCTGAGCAAGACTTCTACAGGAGGAAATTACACTAAGCCAAAGGCATTTCCTTCTCACATGTTGACTCTCAGCCTGGGAAGCAGTATCTTGCTCAATGGAACATAAACACAGAGTCACAGAAAAGATTGCTCTGTGTCTTTTTCTCTTATGGGGTCTACCCAAAACAGCTGAACCCCGATACAGAGCCTCTCTGCTTGAACCCCGATACAACACCTCTCTGCACCCTGATACATCGCCTCACAGCTCCTTGTTTCCCTCCCAGCTCTCTACACTGCACTTGATATAAAATCTTAACCTCATCTCTCTCCCTGAGGCCCCCAGTACCCTGAGGGCAGAGATTCTGCCTTTCCACTCCTAACAAACAGATTTGCTTTTAAGATCTTACTGTGGCAGTTGTCATTGTCTACGGGACTAGATTTGGAAGCACCAGGTGACACACCCATTAACCAGGTCTGTGAGGCTGTTTCTAGGATATTCAACGTGAAGAAGGCTCATGTGACTGTGGACAACACCATCCTGTAAGCTGGAATGAAATGGGAAAGAAGTCGGATGATGGCTCCAAAGGTCTTCTCTCAGCTTGTGTACTGCAACCAGGAGAGCGACCAAGATGTGTCACTCCTGTCACTCATTCCCCACATGGATGGGCTGTGCTCCTAGTGTCCCCTTCCTTCTCTAAGTGGCTTTTGTCTGCTATTTTGTCACAAATATGAGAATAGTCGCTAACACACTACCAAATACAAACACCTGTTTTCGGCACGTCTTGCTGATACTCCCAACAAGGCTCTCACCACCCCAATCCCCATCCTTAATGTCTTTACTAAGATATGGAAGATTTTCTGAAATAATTAATTCATTTGCTGAATTTATGGATCAAATGATATCGTGTGGTATTTGAATGCTTGGTCATTAGGTAGTAGTGCTACTAAATAGGGATTAGGAGGTGTGGTCTTGTTGGAGGAGGTGTGGCCTTGTTGGAGAAGTGTGTCACTGGGTGTGGGCTTTGGGGTTTCTGAACCTCAAGCCAGGCCCTGTTGGCTGAGGCCACTTGCTTGTTTCCTGGTTGCTCAGGCCCGAAATAATCCTTCAGAAACTGTATTATTTGCAATATTGTTTGGTCCATAGTTTAAGCACATTTCTAGCTAGCTATTATATCTTAAATTAACCCATCTCTTGTAGACCAGGCTAGCCTCGAACTCACAGAGACAGGCTCTAAAAAAAAAGCTGCAGAGAAACCCTGTCTCGAAAAACCAAAAAAAAAAAAAGGAAAAAAAGGAAAAATTAACCCATCTCTACTAATCTGTGCATCACTATGAGGTCATGGCCTACCAGCAAGATTCTGACACATCTGTCTCCTCCAGTGACTCCATGGCATCTCATTGACTCCACCTACTTTCTCCCAGCATTCAGTTTAGTTCTCCCACCTAGCTCTAGTCTGTTCTATCACAGGCCAAAGTAGCCTCTTTATTCATTAACCAATAAAAGCAACACATATACAGAAGGACTTCCCACACCATTTCCCCTTTTCTGCTCAAATAAAAAGGAAAGTTTTAACTTTAACATAGTAAAATTACATATAACAAAACAGGTATCAATCAATAATTACAGTTACAATGTTGGTATATACTTTATCTTTTATCATAACTAGGAAAAACTATAACTATAACTATCTATTCTTCAACTCCATCAAAGAACCCAGAAGGATATAACGTTACCTAAGTTAACAGGAAGTGCATTGTTAGTAACTTCCAAAAGTATAGAAATGAAAGAGACATCTCACTGTCTGGACAGTCACCCAAAGTTCTTCAATAGCATTGGGGCATCCAGCTTCAGCCTACAGGCCCATAGTATCCAGCAGACATTTTCATGAAGCAGGAACCCCAGACTTCCCACACCAAGGCCCCGTGTCTCTCTCTTTCCTGCTGCCTGCTGATCTGGATGCAAAACTCTCCACTCCTCAAGAATCATTCCTACCTATGTGCAGCCCTGCTTCCCACCATGTTGATAATGGACTAAATCTCTAAAACTGTAAACCATCCCCAGTTGAATGTCTTCCTTTACAAGAGCTGCCATGGCCATGGTGTCTCTTCACCGCACCAGAACAGTGACTAAGGTGTATGTGGCAATCCTTTCATTCAGACGGGATTTTCCATGGTTTCATCTTACCTGAAGTCCAAAATATATTCAGCAGGAAATTCCAGAGATAAATAATTCATGTCTTAAAGTACATGTGTTTCTGAGTAGTGGTGATGAGGTCTCACACCACCCTGTTAATACTTTGCAAGAACTATAGACTTTGATAAATTAGCTCTCTGTTTTCATTTCAGCAGGTGGTGCTGTGTATGTGCTGACTTTTCTGGCCTGAATGGTACTTCCATCAGGGAGTTGGTTGTGCTAAGGTCTGGGGACCTGTATCATGTAAGGATTCCTGCCTGGAGCATACACAGGAAGTATTCAGTAAAGAAGAGGTTTGTCACAATTTGAACTAGGTAACTCATGAATCAACAAGTCCCAAGAACTTCAGCATATAAAATTGTCTAAAGAGAAGTCATTGCATTTGCATGAATTGAATTTGTTCTTTACTTAAAAAAAAAAAACAAAAAACCTACTAACTGAGGTAGGTCATATTTCCTTAATTAATCACTTAAAGTATGCAATCCATGTTTGAAAATGTAGTTACGCCGGGCGGTGGTGGCACACGCCTTTAATCCCAGCACTCGGGAGGCAGAGGCAGGCGGATCTCTGTGAGTTCGAGACCAGCCTGGTCTACAAGAGCTAGCTCCAGGACAGGCTCTAAAGCTGCAGAGAAACCCTGTCTCGAAAAATCAAAAAAAAAAAAAAATGTAGTCACACAGTTGTAGAATCAGCTCCACACTGTAGCTTGGGGACATTTTATCACCACCCTCCCTACCCATTAAAGTTGCTCACTCTGTCCTTTGTTACCCACACATGAATCTGTTTTTGAGCTTTATAAATCTGCCTATTACAGATATTCCATGTAGACAGCATTGACTAATACATGGTATTTTCTGAATGACAGCTTTCTTGTAACATAGGTTTTACCATGTTGTAGCATGTATGAATATGCCAACCTTTTTTTTCTGCATTCATTTCTATTTACAAAAGCAAATTCTTTTTTTTCCTCTCATTCCTGTCTCCCTGGGATCTTCAATCCTTACCACTTTGAGGGCCACTCAAGGGACACATGTGAAGAAATTTCATGTGATTTTATGTCTTTTACTTATTTATTTAGTTGTTTTTTATTGGTATACATTCACTAGACAGTGCCATCCAAATCTATCATGTGTCAATCACCCCTTCTCCATTTCCTCCCTTTTCCTGGTCCTCTTCCAAAGACGACTCCAGTACATAAATACAATGTGTTTTATTTATTTATTGCCATAACTATGGATTTTCTTCCATTTCTTACTAGCTCTTCACTGGAATAGGCCTCTGTAACAAAGGACAAATATATACAAAGTCCTAAATCATAAGATTTATATATATATATATATATATATATATATATATATATGTATGTATATATATGTATGTATATATATATATCCTGCTCTATAAGCTGATTTTTTATTTTCTTGAATGTTTTGAAGCACAATTTGAGATCATCCAAACGTATTCATTATTATGCTTTTATGATTAAGAGCATTGGCCACAGGTGATAAAAATGTAATCCTATGTTTCCTTCTAAGAGTTTTATAGTTCTAGCTCTTTTGTCGTAGTTCCTGGTCCATTTTAACATTTGTATAATGGTATGAAGCAGGGGTTCCACAACTACTAACCTAGATATGTAGATAGCAGCATCCTATTTGAAAAGAATACCCTTCTCATTATTAAACCGTCTTGGCATGCTCCTCTAAACCCATTAACCACACATAAATATATTTGTTTTAAAATCACTTTAAAAAGATAAGAGAACATACAAAAATCTGTCTTCACTTGATGAGTTTGGAGACAAATGTATATCCAAGAAAATGTCACCAGAATCTATGCCATAAATGCATGCACCCCCTCTGCAAATGTCCCCTCATCATCTTTGTGAGTATGTGTGTACAGGATATGAACACAAAGATATCCCCTCTTAGCAAATTAGCCAAAGATTGCTATGCTATACTCTATACTCCAGACCCTTTGGACTTAATCTTGCATGGTTTCATAGTTTTTTAGTTTTGTTTTTAATTATTTTTATGTAAAAATTAATTTTTATATCTTTTGATCATATTTTTCCTTTTCCCAATATTCCCAAATTGTCTTCACCTCCATACCCACCCTACTTCATTCTAGCTCTCTCCAAGAGAAAAGAAATCAAAATCAGAACAAACTATAAAAACCCAATAAGACAAAAAATACCAAAGCGATACAAAAATTTATCTTTGATTTTATGACTTGTAGTTTTTAAAAACTTTTTTCTCTCATTTTTGAGATCATAAGATCATGACACCATTCTCTCTTCCCATTCTGTCGCTCTCTCATCTGCTCATCCTTGCTCTTTTCAAATTCATGGCCTCCTTTTTCATTAATTATTATTCCATGCCTGTATGTAGACCCATATATAATCTTGATTATAACCTGCTAAGTCTGCACAATGTTGCTCATATGCGTTCCTTCAAGGCGACCTTGTGGTACTGGATATCCAGTCGGTGTGCTCTCCCCTGGAGAAGACTGATTGTCCTCCTTCAGCTCATGTTTAGGCAGTCATGATGGGGAGACTTCATAGGTGTAGCTGCTGACATCACCAGGAGACACATTCTTACAGAAAACCCCCTGGTCCTCTGACTCTATCAATCTTTCCATCCTCTGTTTGAAAATGTTCCCTGAGCCATGAGTGTTGGAGTCTTCTGTAGACATATCCATTGGTACTGGGATCCACACCTCTGTACTATGATTGGTTGTGGTTTTCTATAGTAGTCGCTGTTGCAAAAAGAATTCCCTTGAGGAGGGTAAGGTCTACACCTATCTCCAAGAATAAGGACAGATGTTTAGATTGTTGTTGGAGATTATGTTGATTTGGTCAAGTAGTGGTTATAGGCTCCCTCAAATAGTACCCTTGACTTCACTAGCATTTTAAAATTAATTTCTTCCTTTTATATTAGAATTACAGGTGTAGTTCAGTGGCAAGAATGGTTGAACAGTATAAACAAGAATCTGAGTTGGATTTTCAAAAAATGCACCAATAAACAATGTCCAACTACATTGTGAGAAAAATTACTCACAAAAAGTAACTTGAGGGTTACCAGTGCTCAGATCTGGGTCAATGGTGAATAAGACTGTTGCCAGCACTGCTTTCAGCACAGCTAGAAAGCACACTGCCCAGCACAGATATAGAAGCTTCCTTACTTGGGTTACCCAAACCTCACGGCCTCCAGTTATTTACCTTCCTTAGGCTCTTGAAAGCCTAAAACTACTTTTCTTTGTTTCGCTATTTGCCTACATATCTTCCCTCCTCCCTCTCACCCCAATGTTGCTAGGAAAATTAAGGCCAATTAAATGTAACAAAGTTGATTTAGGCAAAGAAAACGTTGTAGACTGAAGAAACATTACCAAATGCCTGACTCATCTTGCCTCATCCCACCTCATAGGTAAGTTAGACAGACTGCCAGCGAAAAGGAAGTGACACACAGAAACAACCTGATTGGCTGTAGTTGGCATTTGGCTAATGTAAGCATTTGTCTGATTAGTGAGTTAGCCATCTCTGATTGGCTGAGGCATGGCTGGTGTTTGCCTGGCTGATACTCAGTAGCTTTGGCTATTAAGGTGTGCTCTTGGGTTATATTCCAATATGTTTACATATCAAGGGTATAGTTCATATGCACAGGTGGATTTTATCACCTAAGCAGAGATAGGTTTAGATCAAACTTAGCCCTGTTTAACAATACCACAGACTCAATTCAGATTGTAATTAACCGAATATATTATTTCTGTTAGCAGGGCAGCCGTCTCTAAGCCAAATCAGAAACGTGCTATGCCGGAGCAGATGAGGAAAAGGATTTTAAACTTGAATGCCACAGTTACTCTACTTCTGTGGAATTCACAACTACATGAATATGAATTGTACCAGCCCCACCCTCCACCCCCACCACAGAGGAAATGTCTCGCTCCCTTGCTACATGAGAAACTGCCATTCTCCCGGCCAAGAGCAATGCCTGTGTTTGCAGAAGTCAGAGCAAGCAGTTAATCATTTTACTGCAATAACACGGCTTAGGGGGGGTGAGTGAAAGGTTAGAGCTCTTCGGAGTTTAGGTCAGGGGCCTCAGGCTATCAAAGAAGACCTGGAGTGAAATGGAATGTCCTTAGCCCTCATGGTTGTGTGTCGCACACATTAATAAACTTGTTTGTTTATTTCAGGTCCATCTGTCTGTTTTTCCAGGGCTCCATCCCAAATAAGAACTCATGGAGGTCATAGAAAAGTGACACTTTCTCCATGACATGTCCCGTGTCACTTCTCAACCCCCAGGCACCTGGCTTATTCAGAGGTGACCTCAGAACATTTTCCTCTCTGATCCCTTTCTATCCTGAGCTCACTTAAATGTGTTACCTTCTACAAAGTTCTGTGATTGTGTGCAAAATAATGCATCGTATACATTCAACTGCACAGAGATTATAGCCAGAGCAACCCATTAATGTCTATTTAATTAAGGGCTTTATTGATAAAGGACGGTGAAAATGTATCTGGGTAAGAAAAACATGGCAATGATCTTGGAAATTATGAGTGTGGTAGACAAAACAGTCTCTCTATCTCTTTCTCTCTCTCTCTGTCTCTGTCTCTCTCTGTTTCTGTCTCTCTCTCACACATACACACACACCCCTTAATGTTTAGAATATTTTCCTCATATAACAAAAATTACTTTTGTAGATGTTGATTAATTAAGAAGGCAAGCAGATCTTTGTGAGTTCAAGGTCAGCCTGGTCTACAGAGCTAGTTCCAGGACAGCTAGAGCTGTTACACAGAGAAACCCTGTCTTGAAAAGCAAATAAACAAACAACCCTCCCCTCCCCCCAAAAAGACCTTGTTCAAGACTTGGGGATCTACGCAGAAGGGGAGTTAGGAAGATTGTAAGAGCCAGGGGTGGTAGACGACTCCAGGACAACCGTATTTTCAATACAAGAGGATGGCGCACATATGAACTCACAGAGACAGCAACAGTGCGACCTGCACAGGTTCAAACCAGACACAGTCCCAGCACAGAGAGGGGAAGTGGACACAATCCTATCCCTAACCAAGACAGCATTTGTAGTTAACACCTGATGGGAAAGGCAAGGCAGTTTTCTCCAATGGAGTGTCACTGGAAATAACTACCCACACTCAAGGGCAGCCTCATACCCAGGAGTAGTTGACCAACACAAAACAGACTCCAGGATTTGTGTGTGCGTGCGTGCGTGCGTGCGTGCGTGCGTGTGTGTGTGTGTGTGTGTGTGTGTGTGTGCACGCGCGTGCATGCTCTGGTAATTTGCCTTACTTTTTTTTTTTTTAATTTGTTTTGATTTTTGGTTTTTTTTGTTTGTTTTTCATTTTTTTGAGAGAGAGAGAGAAAGAACTTTTTAATAAAAAGTGAATTAACTATAAAAAGGATAGTAAAGAAAAAAAACCTGGTGATGGTGACATTATTAATCTCTGAAGAAGTGAACCCAGTGTAGCCACAATTTAACCTTAAAAGTAAAAGGGGGAGACAGTTAAGGGTGTCAGGAAAGCACACTGTGAATAGGATTGGATCTGGAGGTGCTGGATTTAAACAAGAAAGGCTAGACCACACAGCAGGGGAAAGTGGGCAGTCCCTAGGAGCTGAAGAGGCCAAGAAACATATTCTTTCCAGGGTTGGCCTAACCCCAGTGAGATCCAGTTCAGACTTGCCTTTCAGAAGCACCAGGTTATAAACTGATATTCATTAACTACATATTTGCAACAATCTGTTAGAGCAACAAAGGGAAATTAACGTGGTAGTGTACGGAAGAGGAAGAGTTAACAGAAGGAGAAAATATGCTTGACTTGGGAATGCTCCCATCTGGGGTCCTGGGATCCAACAGGGAGGAGGGGCCTAAGGAAGCAGGACAAGGGTATCAGTGTTAACTCCATGATAGAGGATACATACTAGGGTCTGGCTTTAGTTATTCCCCATTGCATTTTCTCCCTCTTGGCGTGTTTTATACTCCCTAATAAACTTGATTATTTTACTCCTGTCAATCTAAAGGCATAAGCATCTCAACAGGCAGACAGAAAGAGAAAGCAGTCACAAGTAAACAAGATGGCAAGCTTCTAATTTCTTCACCTAGGACAAAGAAGTGGCAAGCTTTTCCCCACTGCCCAGGCATACCCAAGGCCTGGATGTATCTCAGCTTGCATAAAGCTGCTGGGCCTGTTGGGTTTCCTCCTCTTTGTTTAAGATGACCAGTCAGAAATGAGGAAGGAGGATCTACCTTCTACACCTAAGTCACTTAAAACAGCCCGGTCTTCCTGGGATGAGGTGGCAGGGAGTAGACACCAGCTCCCGAATATTCCTGCTCTCGTGGGGAGTCTGCCTGCATGAGGGAGCACACGTGTGCTTCTTCACTCTTAGTAAAACCCATTGCCTGCTGTGCCTGAGAATCTTCCCCATCGAGAACCCTAGAGGGAAACAAATTCATATGTCGGAAAAGGGTTCCATCCAAAATAAGAATCCGTGAGTGGTGTGGAAAGATTCTTAACAGCCTTGGATGAGCTGCTTTCTCGCCTTCTGGCTGTGAGAAAGCCTAGCCCAGATGTCCAATGTTTGTTTGTCAGATGGAAGATGGGTTGACTGGACTAGCTAGTGGAGCCAAGACTAGACTCTCTTTAAAGTCAACAAGTATCTGACTGCCTCATGACTGAAGCAAATATTTGCAGTGTGGCTTATCAAAGGATACTGACGCTATCAAAGGATAGCCTGAGAAGCCCAGCAGAATACTTTTTACAGTGTAAACAAAGTGAGTTGCATTATAACTATACCCATACACACAATGGAGAACTTCCTATGCAGAGAAACTACCTATCTACCATCTAGTTCCTAATTAGGCTTTCAATATCAATTGGCAAGTTCTTGGTGATTTAATTCCACCCACCCGCCCCCAAAAGGATTATCTAACATACAGCTTTTATTTCAAGAACCATTAAAATCCCTTGGATGGAGCAATGAGAAGAAGAAGAAAAAAATCTGTAAATACAAAGTATTAGCATCTTGGTGAGGGTTTGCAGGATATGATGAGTTCATAAGAGAAAGCAATGATTAAACCATAGTTTAAAGGATAATTGGGAATCTTTCAAGTAAAGAAGATGAGGTAACCATGGCATGGAGACTATAAAGTAAGAAGGTAGCAATGGTGGCAGATGTTAGTCCAGTCATGATCTCAGGGCCGAGCTGACTCAGTCACAGACATTTCACGTTGCTGGTTCAGAATGTAAGTGAAGGGTGAAGGTTTGGAAGATGGAGAAAGAACAGAGTAGCCTAGACTGCTAGGGCTTTCTGTCCAGACTGCCAACAGGACCTTGAGGGCTTTAAGCAAGAGACAAAGGCACCTTAGGAAAGGCAAGCTGACCGAAGTGCCCATCCCCCATCCAAAGGCTGGAAGCCAGTAAGCGGACTGTCAATAGGAGAATCACCGTGGGTGGGGAGTGAAACTGATGTGCTAGAGAAGTTAGAGAGGGGTAGCTGGAGGGGAGAATCATCTAGAACTTGGCTAGAAAAAGAATTAAGCAAAGGGGAATTCCACTCATTCACTTAAATTGGATCTTCGGAAAGAACTCATTCATTGTGCAATCAAATCTCCAAGGAGAGTTTTGCATTCCAAAGACAATGACTCAGAAAAGCAAGACCTCTCATCTAATGCTAGTGCGAGCTCACAAGTCCACAAGAGTATATAAAGGCGACTTTAAACACTTCTTTCCATGCCCAGCTCAACAGTGTTCTGTCAACCTGGCCCCTTGAAAGCTGCTTTTCTTCTGGAGAATGGCAAGACTCCCCAGCTCTGTGTGGACTCCCCAGCTCTGTGCTGTGTTTCTTTTTGTTCCTCAGCATATGGTAAATACTTAAGGCAAATATATAACCGGCCTTTCTTGTTGGACTTTCTTTGAACTGCCAGGCCCCAAATAATGACACATAGACTTATTAACTGAGAAAGTTTGGCCTTAGGCCTGGCAGTGGTGGTGCATGCCCCTTTACTCCCAGCACTTGGAAGGCAGAGGCAGGCGAATGTCTATGAGTTCGAGGCCAGCGTGGTCTGCAAGAGCTAGTTCCAGAACAGGCACCAAAGCTACAGAGAAACCCTGTCTCAAAAAGAAAAAGAAAAAAAGAAAAGAAAAAGAAAAAAGAAAAAAAAAGTTTGGCTTTAGCTTAGCCTCCAACTAGCTCATATAATTAAGTTAACCAGTTTCTATTAATCTACATTTTACCACATGGCTCTTTACCATTCTGCATTCCATATATTCAGCTTGCTCAGTGTCTTGCTGGTAAAATCCCACCTCTCTTCTTCCCAGAGTTCCTCTCTTTCCCCAGAAATCCCACCTATCTGTTGGATCCTAGAGTCCAGTCACCGAGGAGGAGTCCCGCCAAAAGACCATCTCTCACACCACAGCTGATGTAAAAGCATGAGGATTTTATTAATTCTGTCATGACAGGGTCTTTCAGCATTAGAGGCCAGAAAGACCCCGAATAGCTGGTACAGGCTACTTTTAAAGGAAAAAGCCACAAAAGGAAGGAGGGTGTTTGGGGGGTCATTCTTTAACTATTACGATTGGCTTATTCAAAAGGGCTATTACCAATAATTGGCTGGAGAGCGGTTGCCAGATCAGATGAGGTAAGGGAAAACATCTGATGGTCACTTTGCCCCTTTCCCAGGGTCTGAGTCAAAACATCAGTAACTGAGTCAACACCTAAGGGTTATCTTGCCCCTATTCAGGGAGATGGAAAGTTCCCAACGTCTCATTACGTGCATGTGTAGCTGTTAGGGCCTTGGTTCCCAAGGGGAAGCAGGGAGCATTGCTGCTGAGACTGAGAGGGCTCAGAATTGTCCTCAGAATTGTCTTAAAGTTTTACAATCTTCTTTTGCCTGGCAATTGGCCATTCAGCTCTTTATTAAATCAACAGAAGGTGCCTAGGCAGGCGAGGTTAAACAGTGACACATTTTCACACATTGTGACCAAATGTCCCACAATACAGATGATTTCCACACCCCCTTAGCTTACTGCAGCTTGCCCCAATGCCTATCAAAAAGCACTAGAAGGTGCTTAATTTTTACTAGCCTAATTTGTTTATTTATCGTGCAATAAATAGACGACAGATGAGGAAACGCCTTCACAATATGGACCATGCTGAGATCAATACAATGGGGTAGGTATGCAAGAGCCCCATTGAATGAGCCCCACCTGTAAGGCATTTCCAGACATTTAGTAGCATGGGCTTTAATCAAAGCACTGTAAGTACAAGCATAATTGTATTTGTGATTCATGGTCCAAAGGTCTAGCAGTGTATTATATCTACCTAGTCAAGCATTTGTCCTGCCTTGGAGGCTCAGGAAGGTGAGCCTGAGGAGGTGATGTTTTGAGCTGGGTTCTGATAGTAATATAGCAGTTAAGCAAGTCAAGAGGGTGGAGAGTTACACCTGCTAAGCAACCCAACACATAGAATAGTCTTAAGGAAGGCCACGGGGAGTAAGAAGGAGTGACTAATTCCTTTCCTATATCAGGTGGGCCTCCAGAGAAAAAAAGCCAATGTGTTGATTTTCAGCCCAGCACCACTTCCCCATTCCTTAATAGGATTATTATCACTATTAGGTGCCAGACATGCCTGCATTAAACCTGTCCAAAGTATGTACTTTTTTTTAACCATTCACTAGCCGAGCAAGGGCCTGGAGATTGAAAGAACACACAAGAGACCTGGGTCATTCGTGAAGAGATAAGCCAAATGCCGATTATTCAAGTTTACAAAAAAACCTTATATACCTAGCTCCTGCACAATAGAATTCCCCCTAGGCAGGGGAAAAATTACCAGGACCAAGGTAAGTAAACAATGCCCTATAGCTAACCACCTGGTGGGGCAGAGGGAGCACAGGAAAGCTGGAAAATGCAATAAAATGTTTGCTCAGAAACTGTCCTCAAGATGAACCCCAGGAGGAGGGGTAGACCCGGGCCCTACAAAAACTTTTCTACTCAAAGGCAATCCTAATAAGGAAGTCTCCTAATAATAGGGGAAACAGAGTACCAACTAGCCATTGCTTGTCACCAAATAAGGCTTCCAGTACTGGTACTGGGTTGTATTCAGTTGAGTTGCTAGACAAGGGTTCCCATGGAAATCCCCAAACAACCCAGTCCATTGCTAAGACAAGTGGGTTGCTCTCCACAAACTGACAGCAAGGCCCCATTGCTGAGGACAACATTCACACAAATCATTAAACACACGGAGAGGTCAAGTTGGTGCCTACATGGAGCCTTCACCCCTAAGTTCCAGTGTTTTGGTGTAGGAAGGTACTTTGTAGGCTACCAAAAGAGAAACATAAACCAAACCTTTGACCGATAATCTGTCTAAAACAGTGACGGCACAGAACGTGCGGGAGTAGTCAACCCATGTCTGATTTTACTTAAAGGCCACTCCACAAGATGGAAACCATGCCCAGCACTGCTCGGGTGACCAAGAACTAGAGACCAGATAGACTAGAGACCTAGGGTAAAGCCAAACGCTACTACTCTAAAAGAGAGAGAGAAAATGTCATCAATAAAATGACTCCTAATGATATTCTGCTATACTCAGAGCTTGGTGCCTTCTTCAGCCATCATCAGAGAAGCTTCCTCTTGCAGCAGATGAGAAGAACAGATGCAGAGACCCACAACTGGACATTAGGGAGAGAGAGAGAGAGAGAGAGAGAGAGAGAGAGAGAGAGAGAGAGAGAGAGAATACCTAGCTATCAATAGGATGTCTAAATCAGATCCCTCTCTCCAGAGGCAGAAAGAGTTTAAGAACCAGAGGGGATGGAGGGCACCAGGAAAGCAAGGTCCTCTGAATGAATTGCACAAAGCTCATATGAGCTCACTGAGGCTATAGCTGCAAGCCTAGGGCCCATGCGGGTCTGCGCCAGGTCCTCTGGGTATATGATATAGCTTTCAGCTTAACTCTTTTATGGAAATTCTGAGTGTGGGAATGAGTGGGTCTCTGATTCTTGTGCATACCCTTGGGTCACTTTTCCTCCCAGGGGCTGCCTTGTCCAGCCTTCATGTGATGGTTTTTGTTTATATCTTATCATATTTTATTTTGTCATGTTTTGGATGTTATTTCTTAGAAGCCTGCTTGTCTAATGCGAGCTAAAAAGGGACTGGATCTGGAGGGGAGAACAGGGGAGTTGGAGTGGTCCCATGAAGAGGAGTAGAGGGAAGTAGAGGGAGGGGGAACTCTAATCAGGATATATTATATGAGAAGAGAATATTTTCAATAAAAGGAAAATAAATGAATACTGTTTCTACTCATGGTCCACAAATTTTAAGTTATAGATTTACACAAAGAGACAATTAATACTAGAGGATCGGATGACTCTAATGACTGTGTAGTTCTTGACTATTCATTTACCTTCTCTACCTCCTAGTTTTTCCTTTACAAAATGAGAAGGTCAATCCACAGGATATCTGCAGGAGTTCCACGCAACACCGAAGGCTTTAAATTATGCCTCCACATGCTATACATTATGACATATTCAGTGACCAAGCTCTGACACTTACTATCTTGTCCTTTACTGAGTCACTGGCCCATGTGATCCACAATAACAGCATACACCCAGGGTTATACCTCACCCACAGAAGAAGCTACAACAATGGAGCACACGGCTTCACTATTCTGTTGGGTTCTATAATCTTGTTTTTTTTTAAAAAATTATATAACAGTACTCAATAGCTTCAAAAAAACTAAACTTTACCAGAGCCTTTCTAAGAAGAAGAAGAATTTGACTTCTGCAGACATGGGGTATTTCCATTGTTTATTGTTACGAACTCAGACATAGTTAGACAGACAGTTTTATTAGTGATTGACCTGAGGACTTGTGAGGTTTTTTTTTCTCATGAAGCAAGGAGTAAGCATAGAGAAGAGAATTAATATCAATGGGGAACTGACATCTACCTTCTAATGTGTTTTGCTTGTTTTGACTTTCATTCTAAGAGTCACTATGACAAGATTTAAGGAACAAAACGGAGGAAGTGAACCCACCAACATGATGAGGATTTCGCTATGAATTTAGTGTGGTTTTAGAAAAAACATACTGGAAAAATAATTCTTCCATCACCTGAGACCCTGCTCATAAACACACTCTTTGAAAGTTTTCTGAATAATATAACACAAATAATAACATAGCATTAACAGAACTCTGTATGCTCTTATCTTATTGGTGAGATTAGATTTTGAAGTTATTTTTTTTCTTTCTACTATAGGAAATACGTCATTGGGGATGGAGATATGGCTTAGTGGTTAAGAGCACTGGCTACTTTTGCAGATGACCTGGGTTCCACTCTCATAAACCATGTGGTGGCTTACAACCCTTCATTCTGGGGTCTCCAACTTCCTCTTCTGACCCTGAGACCTCTGTACACATATGGTGCATGAACACACATTCAGGCATACATAAACTAAAGACAAACAAACCATCCTTTCTTCTTTTCCAAGGAAGATTAACTAAACACAGACAGAAAGGTCATGTGGCAAAAATCAGAAAAGATAGGTTATGTTGGGGCATGAAATGAGAAAGCCTAAGTATTTCTAATTAGGTTTTCAGAATGAGCTAGTACAGTGGAACAGATATATTTATTTATTTGTTTGTTCATTTGGTTGGTTGGTTGGTTGGGTGGTTGGACCAAGGGTCTCATGTATGCCAAGTATGCATTCTACTGAACTATGTCTCCAGCCACTGGGAATTTGTTAAGGAGATAATTGGCTAGGAGATGTTTAAAGCTGGCAGAAGATACCAACTGTCAGAATGTGTGAATCCAAGGAATACAAGGTAAGGTTGTCAGAACCAAAGGAAACTTAACTTCCCCAAATTCTGGGAGATAGACAAAATTAAGCTTTCCTCAGGAATTCAGGAAGCTGGTCACCCTGCACTAAAGGAAGGGACAAGTGGCTATCTGCAGTGAATATTAGCATACCAAGGCACATGCTGGCCTCCGGACTCCCACAGCATCACAAGTACCTGCTACACATTTCAGAGTCCATGCTAACATTCTGGTTTTTCTTACCCTGCCCCTTACTCTAAACTTCCCCCAGCTCATGGACTTCCCTTCTGCCAATTTCTCATTGTCCTTACAACCCTGCTATTTTGGCTGTGCTCCCTTTTTTACCCCTCTCTCTTGGTCCTCTTCTCTCCGTGTCTTCTCTCACTCTTCCCCCTTCTCACTCCTCTCCTGGCCCAGCCCAATCTACTCGCCATGCTCAGTCTATCACTTTCTCTCCTTCTCTAGACCCTTCCAGATACTTCTGACTGTTTCCTCCCTCATATCTGCAATAAAAAACTTGCTCCCTATCATACCTTGGAGAGGTCATGTCTTCAGTTTATACAAAGGTAAATTTAAAAAAATCTGGACTTATATGTATTGAAACAAACAAAAGCATCTGGGAAGAAAGAGCATCCAAAAGTAGCATAATAATAATAACAATAATAAAATCCTTCCAAAGATTGACCACTGTTCTCTCTAATGCAAGAATAGAAATCAACAGATTGACCTTATATGTTGAAAGTACAAAAAGAAACCTTAAAAAACAAAAACAAGGGTAGAATTGCAAATAAAATCAGACCCAACTAGCAACATACTCTCATTAAAACACTATCTTGGATTTTCATCACTGCAACAAATACATGCACAATTTCAAAGAAGAAAAGACTTTGCTTGCTCAGGCTGTGGGGAGGAAGATAACATGGTGTCAAGAACCTGTTTTAGAGTGTTTGCTAACCTAATGACAGCCAGAAAGCAGAATAATCTGTTAGCTGGCTCTGCCCTCTTCCCTCTTTTTGTTCCATCTAGGCTCCAAACTTCCTGGATGATGCTGTCCACATTCAGGGTTGGTTTTTACCCTTAGTCAGCCATCCTCAAAAACACTTCAAGATGCACCCCAGACATGTGCTCTGCTAATCTGTTAGGCATGTCTCAATCAGAGTAAACTAACCAACAAAATTCACATCACAAAAATTTCTGGACTATATTCTTCTAGAAGGAAGACATCCCAGAGAAATATCTCAGACCAGAAAGAGGAATGTCAAGAAACTGTAAGCACACGGCTCAACCTAAGCAGTCACTGATTCCATGAAATAATAAAAGCCAACAATGTCCATCTTCTGTAAGTATAAAAATAAGACAAAACTAAAATGTTGACTTAAAATAGCATTAAATTGGGAAAGTGGCAATCAGGGTGAAGGATCCTAAAAACCTACTGTTTAAAGGGAAAGTAAACACTTGATTGTTGAGTTCTAGTCACTGAAATGTGCACATTAAAGGTCTTAAAATAACGAGCACATATAGAGAAACTGAATGTACAATTTTCAAACTAGCAGCGAGGAAAGAAATGGAACATGGAGTGAGAGGTGGGAGAATGTAGATTCATAAGTCCCAGAGAACTAACTAAAGAACATACACTTTGACATGCATGCAGAATCAATAACCATCTGTGAGGAGATGACTTTTCTGTGGAAAAAAAAATAAAAGCAAAGAAATGATTAGCACAAAGTTTACAATGGCATGTACTTTGAGAGATAAAGAATAAAACCCCCTCAAGGAGTTGCTTAAATCAATGAAGGAAGCAGATGACACCTCAAGTTGATTTCAAAATAAAAGGGAGTCACGCTGTGTAGGAAAAGTCACCAATGGCCAAAGGCAACTAGAAGGCTTGGGAAGCAAAGGGAAATGTGGGAGAAAGGTGAAAATCAAAGAGCAGCAATTTTCTCTTTGTATGTGTGGTGTGTGCAGTGTGTGTGTGTATGTTTGTGTGTGTGTGTGTGTGTGTGTAGGTAGTATGTATGCATGGTGTGTCTTTGTGTGTATCTGTGGTGTCTTGGTGTGGGTGCATATGAGTGTATGTCTGTATATGTGTGTACCTGGTGTCTTCCTTTGTCACATTGTATCTAACTTTTTGATGCCTATTCTCTCATTGAACCTAAAGCTCACCAGTTTGGCTGGACTAGCTGCCCAGTAACTCCTGGGGTCCACCTTTTTGTGCCTCATCCTTCTATCACCTGCCCCAGCACTGGGATTACAAACAAGCACTTCTGTACCCAGATTTAACGTGGGTGCCAAGATCCAAACTCATCTTCATCCTTGTGTACTTGAGTCATCTACCCAGCCCCATCAGGTTTTCTCCACCAAGGTCTTTGCATTCTCCTTAAAACAGTAAAAGTTTGTTATTTTTACAGATCTTATACTTGATGCATTTTAAAGCAAAAAAAATATTAAACAGTGGTTAAAGGTCACTTTCAGAATGTTTCAAAATAGAAATGAAGAATAAGGAAAGTAAGAAACACTGAATAACAAGATCAGCCTCCTTTTCATCTACTGTTAACTATCTTCTATATTTCTACGTATTCCCATGGTACAGAGATGCTTGTCTGTAAACCCAGTGCTGCAGGAGGTGGGTAGAGAGTGGAACTCTTATGAGGTAATTAGGTGATATGGATGTGGTCCTCCAAAGTGAGATTCCTGACCTTCAAAAAGAGACTGTAGAGAGTCATTCAGTGCTTCTATGCAGAGGGATGCAGAATCCTTGACCATGGAAGTAGGCCTTCACCAGAGAGGCAATCTGCTGCGCCAGCGTGGGCTGGAACCAAGAATCTCGGCGGAGAGTGTCTGGACTGAATGAATGCACAGAGCACGAGGTTGAGGTGGAACAGCTTCTTTATTGTCCTGCTGGGGCTGGCTTTTATACCATGGCACCAAATGAGGAGGGGGCTGCGAAGGGACTATAACCTGACCCTGGCAGGGATCAAGGAACGGTCACCATGCACTCAAAATTCCTTCCTTCCTCTGCTCCAGAAGCAGAGCGAATTTATTATGTTTTCTTCGCAATTAAGCACCTCAAATCGGGGGCAGGGATCTCATAACTCGGGGCTGCAGTTCCCACAGCAATCTACTGGTTCTCCCTTCACATCAGAACTGGCTACGATGAAGAAACTGGTCCTTCCTCATGCCTTAAGCATACTAGGTCTACACTGAGGCTTTGTCCCATCTCCCAGTCACACACAGTGAGCTCAGGAAACAAGTGTGCAGCCTAAACAGATAACAAGAAGGATCAGCCCGACTCTAAGTACTTCTGAACTCATCCACTGTTGCCTTGTGTACGTAGGCACTTAATGGGTTGATGCAGGTGTTACATGGGAAAAGTTAGTAACTCTTACAGGGTTGTAATTGGAATGGAGCCTATCACAAAAATTAGAAGAGGAAGGCAAACAGAAGTTTGTTAAATGCATATTTCAAATATATATATGAAATTTGCCTAGGAAATAAGTAAGCCTAACAGTAGTTATTCTAGTGTATTATGTTTTTATTTTTAAATTTTACAAGCATAATTGTTTATCATACTGAAACATCCTTGTTCCTCATAATGAGCTTGGTAATGAGTCAGTCCAGATCAGTCCACAAACATCTGCCTGTTTGGCAGTCTCTAAGCCAAATCAGGGACATACGTCTATATAGAACTTCCAGCTTCAGAACTGTGAGGAAGTTCTGAATGTATGACATAGGTTGCTATGTCAGAAGCCATCTGGGTTATAGTAGTTTAATACAGAGCCTCAAGCACACTAAGATGTTCTCATCTGCAGAGAAGACAGCCAAATATTTTAAGTTGTCTCGAATCTCATTTATCTGATCCTTCGGTGACAAAATAAAGGCATTTCTAAGTTTCTCCCTGGGAAGCATCAGGGATAACTCTTGCTGTTAATGGGGAGGGCAGTTTGCTCTCTCCTAAGTGGAGGCTGAGAAAGACACAGCATGAATAAAATAATAATAAATAGCATGAATAAAAATTAAACACAAAATGACAATTTAAACCTATAGAAGTACAGAGTCAAAAACCAGTTTGTGTTATGTGACCTTTGTTATTCCTTCTGTAGGATGAGAATTATAATATCTACTTCTAAAGATAATGTGTTAGTTTCTTATCTGTTACTGTAATAACACACCAAAAGCAACATAAGGGAGACAGTGTTTATTTTAGTATTTGATTCCAAAGGCTAAAGTACCTGTCATGGTGGAAACTGCTCGGCATGGCATTGTTACTGAGTTCATTCAAAACCACCAAAAGCGACCTACAGACTCAATTCGAATTATAAGTAGCCAAAGTTATTAGAACTGCTAGCCAGTTATTAAAACCCTAAGGCAAATCAGAGACATGGTGCTCCGAAGCAGCTGAAGGATGACTTTTAAAGTAAAAAATCACAATTACTTCATTTCTGCAGAATTTACAGCTACAATATGCAACTAATTGCTTTACTCCCCACAGTGGAAAGAGTCAGTGTACAGAATCCAGAGCAAGCAGTTAATCCATCCACAGCAGTTACACCATTCTGGGGAGGGGCAAGAAATCAAGGCTGTCTTGTCTTTCAGGAAGTTAGGCCAGAGACCAACAGCAACTAAAATGGGTGCCTAATACAAAATGGAGTTTCCTTAGCCATCCACAAAATGGCTGACCACGTCCTTCATCCACACAGTGACCAGGTTGAAGAGAAGCTACACACTCTCAAAGCCTGACCCCAGTGACATACTTCCTCTAGTAAGACTGCACCCCATAAAGGTTTTATACCCTCCCCTAACAGCACCCAACTGAGGACCAAGTGCTCAAGGACCCTGGTGTAAGAGTGTCTTATATCTATCTGTTGTTTCATTGGTTAATTAATAAAGAAACTGCTTGGCCTGATAGGTCAGAACATATTGGGTGGAGGAGACAGAACAGAATGCTGGGAAGAAGGCAGTGAGGCAGACACTTCGGTCAGTTGCCATGACTCTCCTCTCTGAGATGGATGCAGGCTAGAATCTTCCCGGTAAGCCACCACCTCGTGGTGCTATACAGATTACTAAATATGGGTTAATCAAAATGTGAGAGTTAGCCAGTAAGAGGCTAGAGCTAATGGGCCAAGCAGTGTTTAAATGAATACAATTTGTGTGTTGTTATTTCGGGGCATAAGCTAGCCAGGCGGTCGGGAGCTTGGCGGCAGGAACACAGCCTGCTGCCCCTCACTACAGAACCTGTGCCTATGGGGGCATTTCTCATTAGCACTACTTACTAGTGTGGCGATACAAATTCAGTGCCCCAGAACCTTGCCTGTACATCCCCATACTCCGAATGGTAGTTCCTGACAACCCCACTCACCTTTCCAACTAATTCCTGCAGAGTTACAGAAACCTAATGCCACAGGAACCTTTCTAATGTCAGCATTCAAAAACGCCACTGGTGAGCCACAGTCAGCAATGGCAACTTCAGAGTTCCACTAATTGTCTCCACATGGTTTAGTGCCTGGTGATTTTAAGGCTAAAACCCAAAATCTTACTAATTGTGATTGGATAATATTTTACTTAAACTTTAAAAAAAAAAACTCGGGTATTTTAGTTAAAGCTTTGTATGTATTGATTAGCACTCTGCTCAAAATTGAGCTTTTTTGTGAGTTCACAGAATACAAATATTCCTATTGTCAACTGAGACTACAAACACAGGTTTAAAGTAACATGTTAATGTAGTTTTTATTTATTATCTTTGAGTCATGGAGTATATGTTGCTTGCCAAATTGAAGGAAACCTATCCATCCTTATAAGGAGGAGGAAAATAGGAGTAATGGAATTTTATCCACAGGTAACCCTTCTCCCTTCTCTGTCTAGAATATCAAAGGGCCGTGAAATGGTTTGTAAAGGAACTTTTTACCTTCATCACATGTCAGAGCAGTTTGTAGGAGAGCTTGTAGGAGTCAGTTTTCTGCCTCTGTTACGGGAATGCCGGGGATTGAACTCAGGGCATCAGGCTTGGCAGAATGCACCATTGACCACTGAATCATCTTGCAGGCTGAGCCATATAGACTTTTGTTAAAACAGGATGAGAAAGTTTTGTTTCACAACCAAAACTTCTGCAATCAGCTTCATAAAACTCACAAATACTTGGTGTAAATCAAATTAAAAACTTCAAGCACCCATGAAACATGGGAAAAGATTTAGTCACAACTGACCTCCAGTAATCTCTTCTTCCCTTGAAAAAGAGCATTATCTCTGCAGTACTAAGAAATAATTTTACAGAAAAGTCGAGTAGCCTGTCCTCACTGGTTACCCAATTGCTATTTACTTTTTGGTCATTTACTAAGTACTTATTGTATACTAACTAAACTTAGTTATTCTAGTGTATTGTGTTTTTAATATGTAAATTTTATAAATGTAATTGTTTATTATACTGAAACAGCCTTGTTCCTCATAATGAGCTTGGTAGAGAATCAGTTCGGGTCAGCTGACAGACATTGCCTTAGCACCCACCAGGTGTAAAACATGTAAAGAGGCAGGTGAAATTCTGTCCTCTCAGGGTCATCACCGAGTCCAGAAATAGATGACAATGAGAATTTGGAAAATCCTAGGTAAGGTAACCGGAACAGCACCCCAGAGTCAGCAGAGAAGGGAGCAGACACACGAAAGGGACCTGACTGTAGAAGAGTTCCTTCAGGTAATTCTTCTTGCCCCATGTACATTGGCTGGGCCATTACCACAGGCATCTAGATCACACATCGGAGGGTCTGGATTAACACCAAGAAGTCCATGATGGAGAATAGCAGCAGGCAATGTCTGGTGGCTTCCTAATCATTATTTTCCCAGCTCTCCCAAGATCACCTCTTGGGTCCAGGGGCTATCAGCTCAGAAAAGCAGCTCTTGGGAAAGGACAGTGCTATACAGCTTACCAGGGAGATACTCTGAGAGATAAATTGAACCCACAATGAACAGGGCCACCCTTCACATCAGAACTGGCAACAATGAAGAAACTGGTCCTCATGCCTTAAACATACTAGGTCTTCACTGAGGCTTTTCATCTCCCAGTCACACACAGTGAGCTCAGAAAACAAGTTTGCAGCCTAGACAGATAACAAGAAGGACCAGCCTGACTCTAAGTACTTCTGAACTCATCCATTGTTGACTTGTGTACATGGGCACTGAATGGATTGATGTAGGTATGTGCATGGGGAAAGTTAGTAACTGGCACAGGTTTATAACTGGAATGGAGGCTATCACAAAGGACAGAGTAAGGAGGGGAAGATAAACAGGAGTTTATCACATGCATATTTTAATATATATAAAAGACATGATCAGGAAGTAAGTAAGCCTCCAAATGGCAGCTTTAAATTCTAGTTGACATAGCACACTTGACAAAGAAGAAGAAACTTTTACAGAAGTAACAGAGCAAAGGGAAAGGACTTTGGGTCTCTGTGGGCAGCACAGTGGGTGAGAAAAGCAAGGGCACACATGGTTAGCTAGTAAAACTTGTTGACATAGGTTCCCCTGGTACCCACCCTTGACTCTGTGTTTTTGTGAATCTAGGCCTAACTCTAGGCAAACAGAGCTTTCTGCAATGTGCTGCCTTTTGCTTGCCTTTACTCAACTGTCCTTCACATGAGGAAGGCATATTCTGGCTTTCCACATGTCCTCTAGATCTAATATTCTTTCGTCTACGTGTGGTGGAAAAGACTTGACTCCACTGTCTTTGCCTCGGTCCTGAGAACAACTTGTGAATTAAATAAATCAAAGCTAAACAGAAGATAGATGAGGTGGAGCAGGGATACAGGAAACATACCTAAGACATAATAAAGTCAATATACAGCAAGCCAACAGCAAACATCAAACTAAATGGAGAGAAACTCACAGCGATCCCACTGAAATCAGAAACAAGACAAGGTTGTCCACTCTTGCTAAATATATCCAATATAGTTCTTGAGGTCCTAGTTAGAGCAAGAAGACAACAAAAGGACATCAAGGGGATACAAATCAGAAAAGAAGTCAAACGCTCACTGTTTGCTGATGATATGATAGTTTACATAAGCAACCCCAAAAATTCTACCAAGGAACTTCTACAACTCATAAACACTTTCAGTAATGTAGCAGGATACAAGATTAACTCAAAAAAATCAGTATCCCTCATTTACATAGATGATAAATGGGCTGAGAACAAAATCAGAGAAACATCATCTTTCACAGTAGCCACAAATAGCATAAAATATCTCAGAGTGACTCTAACCAAACAAGTGGAAGACCTGTATGACAAAAACTTTAAATCTTTGAAGAAAGAAATTGAAGAAGGCACCAGAAAGTGGAAAGATCTCCCATGCTCTCGGACAGGTAGAATTAACATAATAAAAATGGCAGTCTTACCAAAAGCAATCTAGAGATTCAATGCAATGTCCAGCAAAATTCTTCCCAGCCCTTGAAAGAATGGTACTCAACTTCATATGGAAAAGCAAAAAACCCAGGATAGCCAAAACAATTCTGTACAATAAAAGAACTTCTGGAGGCATCACAATCCCTGACTTCAAACTCTACTACAGAGCTACAGTACTGAAAACAGCCTGGTATTGGCATAAAAACAGACAGGAGGACCAATGGAACTGAATCGAAGAGCCAGATATTAATCCACACACCTAGGAACATCTGATTTTTGACAAAGAAGCAAA